>NW_010312846.1:25639-39153 GCF_000700745.2 Antrostomus carolinensis
GGTATGCAGCCTAGGGTTTGGAGTTTTTTAATTATTATTTTAGTAACTGTCATAAATACTATGGAGTAAAATGTGAACTCATTATTCCCCTTTAGTTTGCACACCAGGAACTGTAATTCTGAAATGCTTAACAACTCTACCAGAGTTTCATGTACACTGTGCTTCACATCAATACATATTGTTAGGATCAAGCTTAATAATATAGGTAGTGTCTCCTTCCGAGCATGGGAAGAAATAGACCTGCAAATGAAATGGCATTATTCTCCATTCTGCAACCAGGAAAGTCTTCTTCTAAACTTGAGTCATGTCTTCATACAAACCACACCTTCCTCTATTATCACACCCTGTTACATTACATATGATTTCTAGACTAATTTCCTTCTGCATGGTTTGTTTGTTCTTGCAGAGGAAAGAAAACCATCAGAAAACTTCACAGAAGTACAAACCAACAACTTTCCTAAGTGAGATATGATCAATGCTATTTTTCTTACTTATGCACTATATAGATTTTTAAAATACATACAGATTTAGATGACATTCCTCTATCAAAATTGTAATCATATGGATTTCAGTACTTTTTTTGCTTGAATCATAATCGTCTTGCCAGTAAATCCTATGCTCTAGAAGACAAAATATCATTCATGTACATTGGAGAATAAATCATACCAGCCTACCCTTCTGAAGAGTAGATGGAGAGTCAGTGGATTTAACAATACATTGATTAAAATGTCCCTCTGATGGAAAAGGCCCAACATATCAGAAAAGCACACCAATTTTTCACATATCCTGATATCTCAGAGATAGTTCAGTTTCTATCACAGTTTTGTGGGTTTGGGTTTGTTTTTGTTTTTGTTTTTTTGGGTTTTTTTTAGGGAATAGGTATTGAGAAAGTCCAGTGCTGAAAATGATCAGTAAACTACACTTATTCCTGTTAATAACCCTCATTTTCCTGTCATACTAAGGTGGGAGAATATATACATTGTATTTAAGGGATAATGCAGAGAAAGTGAAAATAATAATAAAAAGTCCTAATTTTTCAAACACTATTTATATTTTAAAAGCAACCAAAGAAATTAAGACTTATTTTTTATACATCATGCCTAAATGTGATAAACTGAAACGTGAGAAATTTCAAATGGACTTAAGTTAATTCTTTTTCCTGTGAGGATAATCAAGTAATGGATCAGGTTGTCCAGAGAGACTGTGGAATATCCTTCCTTGGAGGTTTCCCAGACCTGACACAACAAAGCCCTGAGTGACCTGGTCTGACTTCAGACTTGTCATTGCTTTGAGCTCCTGGCTGAGCAAAGGTTGCGCTAGAGACTTCTGTGGTCTCATCTCTCCTGAGTGATTTGTCAATAAAGTGAGGTGTTCAGATCAGTATTCTTATAATTATACAGACAGCAGTTAGTAGTTCAGCATGACATCAGGGATTAGCTGTTCTGTTTGGAATGCAAGAAAGAAAGTTTTTTACCAATAACAATTTCACCTCTCCATCATACTGCATTTGTAAATTCTCGTTCCGTTCTCCTAGTGCTTTGATTCCAGCCTCACCTCCACCAGTAAATTCAGTGTGATTTTAAGGACGTGTATTCTCTGGACCAGACGATTATTTGTCTACATGCACATGACTTTCTAACTCATAAAATTTATACCCATATTTTTAAAGTTTTTAAAAAACCCACTTCAAAATAATAATAATAATAATAAAAAATAGAAATACATTAGGTACTTATCTAGTATGATGTTTTTGTGATGATTTAAAATAAGTTGGGAAGATTCCTGAGATCTGAAGGTCATATTTTTGCAGAGACTTAGATGACTACAGCACAGTTAGATACCGGGCTGTTTTCCAAAGTGCCTAATTACTAAGATTTAATGGCAGTTATTTGTTCACCCTATTTCATTTCTTCTGAAAAATACAGCTATCCACTTACCTTCATTTTAATGAACGTACATACATTTCAAATTAGCCTTAAAGTAACTAGTGTTTGAATTAAGTGCTTATTTTTTTCTTTACTAGGTCTAAAATGCTTTTTAAAAGATATGATTTTTTTTTAAATTTACGGCTGTAAACTTTAGCCTTTCTTCTATCTTGCATTCACTGTTTAATATGAGTGATTGAAACTACTTTTTACTTTTGAAAAAAAAAAATAAAACATGTTGCCCTTATAATTTTAAGTGTCTCTGAAACACAAGTGACCAAAGGTCACTATTTAGTCACATTATCCTATACTAGGCAGCCTATAGATTATTTTAAAATGGCAAAGTTTGTTATCATTGTGTATCGTACCACAAGACACAAGGATGAATCTGAAAGGTGGGGTTCAGCTGCTTACACACAGATCAGGCATGTCTGATGCTGTTTATTATATGTTCAGATTTGCTGAGGTATCTGTTAGACATGGCTCTGCAGTAGGAGTACCTGGCCTTCTGGGCAGGCAACTGGAGATCAGTTTAATATCATGATAATGCTCATGTTAAGTCAAATTAATTGCAAGATTAACTCATTAAATATAGTGGAAAATAGTGGAATGTGAGTTGGCAGACTTTGTGACTTCACAACTTTTGTATTTAAATACAGAAAAAAAAAAATCTGACTTCTGGTACCATTTATGTATGTTCACTACAAAACAAGTAACCTAACTTTACAAAAGATTTCTCACTGGTTTATATAATCTCCTTGAAAACTTAACATATTAAATAGAAAATAATGAGACTCTAGAAAGAAGTTATTCAGTGACCCTCCAACAGAGAGCAGATACTCCACTTACTGATCTCCCTTACAGGTCACCTTTTATAACCACCTCCCGTGGTTTTGTAAATGATTGATTTGAGATGGTCTCTTAAAGACCACATTTATTTCAAAATTCCTGTAGTTATCCAGAATTGTGTAACACTCCATAATTGCTCCAAGGAACTATTACATATATTTGTGTCAGTTTTATCACAGATTATGTTCTTTTGACAACATTTTGCACACAAAAACTTAACCAGGAAATACAACTACTGTGGATTCATCCAATGGATAATACACCAAGCTCCATCTTTTCTGAGGTGGAAGATGCAGCAAAGTCTTCTTTGGTTAATAATTCCTCCCACGCTTCATGGGCCTGTAGCATATCAGCATCAATGGAGGCATTGTTATGTAGTAGCATTTGGAGACATACCACTTTTTTTTTTTTTTTTTTCACAACATATATTACCACAGAACATAATACTGTAATTACTCTGCATCCCTTTTCTATGTCACATATTTATGTGTGTTCATCACATAGGACAGAGTATCACATAAAATGAAATGTTACACCCTACTTCCAAAAAACACAGAGGCAGTGAGTGAGGTTCAAGTCACCCAAGTCTGAGTTTTCTTTTCTAATTAAAAAGGTGAAGAAAACCAGTCATCAGCTCTGCTGACCTTTCCGTTTATGGGTGACATGAGACTTCTTCTAACACGGACTATAGAGAGAGCATCAGGCAGCTACATATATGATTAAATTTGGCCAAATGAAACCTACCCATACCTTCCATAACACAAGGAAGACAATGCAAAAACGGTTTCTCATGTTAAATGTTACACTGAAGCAGAAATAAGATATCAAACACAGTAAAACCTGGTGGTAAGCAAATCCACATCTGAATGTCTTCATTGTTTTGGTGCGTTTTTTGCTTTGTTTTGTTATTTTTGGTTGGTTGTTTTTTTGTTGTCCCTGCCTTGAACTGTTTGCTGTAGTTGACACCACTGGAATATACTGAAGATTAATTACTTTCTAGTCTTTCAACTAATAATGAGAACTGATGGTGAGAAGGAAAAAAAAATAAAAATAAAAAAAATCCAGCCAATTGCAGGCAGGGTTCACACTCTTCACACACTCATGTGTGTGAATGTTTCTCTGATATTTAAGAATATAAACAATGATGAATTATTTTCAGAAAATTAAGTCAACAATGTCTGGTAAAATTATTACATGTGTCTATCAACTGAGAGTTATCGTCCCAAATCAATTATTTCCAACAAATCTGTAATATCATAATTTATTATTCCACGTGCTACTGTTCTCTACAAAACCTAGCAAAATATTTCATGACAGTAGTGCAAATTTTTAAAGTCCTCTTTTTGTTTTTTGTTCCATGAACTACCAACAAGTAATAAATAAAGTTGTCTCAGGGAAAGTAGATTTCTGCTGTCTGCAAGGAAGTTACAGCTGAATATGGGCTTAATAAATAAAAATGTAAGTATGACCTTCCAAATATGAAATTATAAAACTCCAACCAACTGAAGAAATCATTGCTTAAGCATTTCTATCCAGATTTAGAAATGTTTTAATTATTCTTTAAGGAATAAAATTTGTCTGCCTGATCTACCTGGTTTTGGCAGTGGTGATTGTTGTAGAAATGAAGATATTTTTCCTACCAAAGTAATATGCTTTTTCTTCTAAATGGTGATTTTTACATTAGGTTCTGTAAATAGGAGGAATATTGATTTTTTTCAGCAATCCCATTTTTATTGTATTTTAATTGATTTCACTTTCCTTTAAATAAATAAACTGCATTTATTTTAAATTTAATCTGTATGCAAATCTATCTTATCATTTGCTTAGATGTCAGAAGCTTTATTTATGTTAACATTGAGGTCTAGCCTTTAGTTCTTTCTGCTCTAAAAGCTGCATTTCCTTGTAACTTTTTACAAGTTCTCAAGTACTCTTAACAAGAAACTGGCCTTAAGAAATATAAACTCCTAAATATTAATATTCACTGCTCAAAAGAATGAGGTCAAATTCTTTTGGTGATCCACTTATCTGAAAAAAGTACTAATCATTACTTGCTTAAATGTCAACACATGTCTTTGAATCTGAGTATTTTACTTAAGCTTTAGAGAAAATCTTAAAATAAAATAAGAGGAAAAAATGTGCTAATAAACAATTTTAACCACAAAATAATTACTTTAGCATAGGATACAGCAAAATTTCTGTGTTTAATACAGAACTAATCTTTTTAATGACTCCAGCTACCTCATACAATATATATGATGTAGTTCTTGGATAAGGTTAGGTAAGACACTATAACTTTAAATATGCGACATATTTTAGGCACAAATATACGGTTTTAGAAAGGATTTATAAGTGAACCTATAGATTATTAAAATAAATGATTCATAAATTGACAATTTTCCCTTATTATAATACTTTCTTTTTCTGTATAATAATTATTTCTTTTTCATTGATCTGCTTGTTCCAAGAAGTTACAGAGACATCCCATAAACCACACCACATTTTCTAGGTGAACAAAGACAATGTGCCTTCTGAAATTAATTTTGTAGCTCATTCTGGGCACAAGCAATAACTATCCTAATTGTAGAAAAATGCAGATTCAAATAAAATTATCAAACTCGGGAGCTGTCTCTGGCAGACACTGGAAGAACTTTAGAGAGGTAACAAGATATGTATACCATATTCTGAACTACCACAAATCCTTCTTTCTACAGATATGTCAATAATCAGAAAATATCTCTGTGCTGGGGTTTTTTGTTTGGTTCGGTTTTGGGTTTTTTTTTGCTTGGTTACTCAAATAGATCTTAACAGTAGTAACAAGAAAATTATATTTTTGCCCCAGGTGAAATATCATTTTGAATTTGCCAGATTTTTTAATCAGGAGAAGAATTTACAATATTGCAAATGATCACAAAACATGAAAAATAAATACTTTTAATCAAGTCAATGCTTTCGATAAATTTAGCAATGTTAAAGATTTATTTGGATTGGCTTAACATTTTCTCATATAGTACATAAAGGTGACTGCTAATGTGTATGTTCCATATCAAGAGTCATTGGAGCAATGGATTTTACATGTACTTGCAAACTCCCATGACTGAAAAAAAACAATAGTCCAGAGAAACTATTTTAACAGAAGAAGACTGAACCCTGAAGTTGTTTCAATGGAGCCAGAGCTAAATCTGTACACCTAAGTTCAAATGTGTCCACTGCAGAAAGCTGGGTAGAACCTGTGAGTAGTTATGTTGTCCTCCATCTTAACTGTTTCTTCCGGAAAATACACCTTGCTAAAGCTAATTTAAAGGGAGTTCTGGCCCTTTTAAATAAAATAACAAATTTTACATGTTCTACTTATATGATCACTCTGCACACTGATATTTTCCAGCTGGATAGCTGCTGAAGCAGAGACCCAATTAATCAATTAGCTTTAATTAACTCTGAGAGAAAAAGAAAGAGAAGAGTAATGAAAACACAGTTCCTGCAAAATAGAAGAAAAGATGCAAACTCAGAGGTTAGCAGAGGATTTTTAGGTTTTTTGGGTGTGCCTGTTTAGGGTACATAAGAGGTCTAGAGACTGAGGGAAGCTGTGAGCACAAACCAGGCAGATCACATAATGAAGAAGTGTCAGTGTCTCGCATTTTAGTCACAAAGATGAGGGAAAATTTTGTAAACTGTGTTTATAACAAACAATATCATTCTAAAGGATCTCACTCTAGTTTGTGTTGTGACAAGCAGAAAACAAGTCTACACCAAAATAGTTTCTGTACATTACTCATTAAAAAGACAGAAAGAGAGGGAAAGTCCACAGAACAGTAGAGGATCTCAAATATGTTTACAGCTGCAAGTTGTCAGATAGAATGGAACTGAGAGAAGAGGTATTTTGATAAATGAGAAATTTTCTACCTCAAGATGCTCTTGGATAAAGATGACTCTTCAGCCCTGTTGCCAAAATTGGCATATAAACAATGAATTTCTGTGGCAGCTCATATATGCTAAAGACGAGCAAACATAATTTAATGCTGCAGTACCTATATTTGGCCCACAGTCCAAAAAAGATGTTGAGTAATAATTTTAAAATTTAGCATGCACTGGCAGTGATCTGATCCTTTGAAATAGCTTGCTTTCCACACTGCATATGTTCCTAAACCATTTATATTTGGTGAAGATTTTCAAAGATTTAACATAAAAATAATAGAGATTGAAACATACGAGTAATAACCACATTTAATTTACCTCATTTTAAAACAGTGGATAATGATGTAATAATAATAGCAATACAATAACAATATTTATATTACAGTCTAACGCAATTGCAGAAAAACTGTCTTGAAGTTAAGGTTATCCACCAGTTCCTTATGTACAATCAGTTTCTGAAATGAAAAGTTACAACAAAGCAAGCTGAAATTTCTCAGTTTAATTTGCCCAATATCTCTTCAGTAGTACTCTACGGGCAAGGCCCCAGCTTTTCTAAATCTGACATATACTGCTGAATAAGTCCAATACAGAAGGTATGAGCTTATTACAATAAAGTCCTAAAATTTAAGCTTACTGCATTTGGCCTACTGTGTTGAGTTTGGGCAGGGGGGTGGGGTGGGATGGGGCTGGGTTTGATAGCAGGGGAAGGGGCTACAGCTCCTGTAAGAAACCCAGATGCTTCCCTGGCAGCAAGGTGTCCCACATCCAGCCCAGGCTGAGCCAATCAGCAATGATGCAAAAGCCTCTGTGAATCTATATTTAAGAAGGGGAAAGACTGTTTTGGCAAGTGATTAGGAACATCAACAACAAACAAAGAAGACAACAATCTGAGGAGAGAGGAGGGGGATGTGAAAGAGATAATTATAGAAAGGAAAGAGAGGAAGGAGGTGAGCTGAGATTCCCCAGCAGCCTATGGAGGTTAATGGCAGACCAGATACTCAAGTGTAGCCCATGGAGGTCTCTGCACTGGGGTGGAAGGATATGCCTAAAGGTGGCTGTGACTATATGGAGAGCTCATGACAGAGCAGAAGACCCCAGAGATGCTTCACACCAGAGCATGGGAAGGAAGTTCACCTATCTCCAGTTTATGGAGGTCACCATGCCAGAGCAGGGGACTATGCTCAAAGAAGTCTGTGACTCCATGGGAAGCCCATGTTGGAACACTTTTTCCCTGAACTCTTTTAGCCTATTGGAAGGACCCCACGCTGCAGTGGGGGAGAAGGGAAGGAGCCATCTCCCTGAGGAAGAAAAGAGTGGTAGATGAATAGACTGCAACCCCTATTCCCCATCCTTGCTGTGCCACTGGCATGGGAGGAGGTAGAGAAATCAGAAGTAAAGTTATTTGAGCCCAGGAAGAAGGGAGGCATGGGGGGAAGGTGTTTTAAGCTGTGATTATTGTATCTTATTATCCTACTCTGATTGATTGGCAACAAATTAAATTCAATTTTTTCTTCTCGAACTCAAGTCTCTTTTGTCCATGACCATAATTGGTGAGTGAGCCCTCCTTGTCCTCTTTTCAACTCTCAAGACCCTTCATCGTGTTTTCTTTCTTTGCCCCATCTCACTGGAGCAGAGGAGTGGGTGACCGACTGCATGGTCTTAGCTGCCAGCTGCAGCTTAAACCACCACATCTACACAACCTCCTCATAAACCACTCAATCTTAAAAGTTAATACTCTTCCACTACTGTACTAAGAGTTGCTGCTGGGTTTTAGTCTTTTATTTTTACACACACACACACACAGACACATATACATATTCTATTCAGTGCTCACTAAATCCTGGATAATGTCAATCATTATGGTAAGATCCCTATGTTTATAGTAGTCAGCACCAAAACAGGCCACATATACTTCCTTAATATATGTTTGAACCAACTGCAGCAAAAAACTCTTCTATTCTGTCTCTAGTGAGCCTATAATTCAATACGGTTTCACTTCAGAGCAACACACCTATAATATATGTTACCATCAGTGTAAAGATAGTAACTTTGTATTTCCTTGCATATTTTTCACATTGTTTCATACATTTTTCTATCTGCAAAGCATGACTAGTTCACGCTATCCCTTAGCAGAGGCTGTTGAATTATTACTGCTTGTAAATGCAAACTTACCACTTTCTGACAGCCTATCTTCTTAATATGGAGGCTGCAAGAGATTGAGAACCTGCATCATATGATGGAGTTTTAGCCTTTGAACCTCTTCTTGTTCCTAGTACCACCTCCAGAGGACAAAGGAGAAGGAGCATTTGTATTCTTGGAGATCTACATTTGTATTGCTTGATAGCACCCAGGGAAGGAGAGAATAGTGGAATTGTGTGGCCATGAATATATTCTTACAGCGTGTAAGAAAGAAAGAGTAATTGGACAATACTAATGGTGAGGAAAGATGTCAGTCCAGATAGAAAGTCTTAGAGAATAAATCTTGGCTTGCCTTACAGATTGGGTGTGGTTAAGATGGAGCTAATTTTCCCCTTATCAGCCCTCAGAGCGCTGTGCTTTGTATTAGTAGCTAGAAAGGTGCTGATAACACCCCAATGTTTTGGCTACTGCCAAGCAGTGCTCACACAGCATCGACGCTGTCCCTCTAACATTCCTCCCTCACCAGTAGGCTGGTGAGTGGGGAAGATCTTGGGAGGGGACATAGCCAGGACAGCTGACCCAAACTGACCAAAGGGATATTCCATACCATATGACAACTGCTCAGCAACAAAAGCTAAGAGAAAGGAGGAAGCAAGGCAGGGCACGGGGGGATTCGTTATTTAAATTTCTCCTCCGGAGTGATTGCTAGGTGTACTGAAGCCCTGCTTCCTGGGAAGTGGCTGGAGTCTCCTGCTGATGGGAGGTAGAAAATAAATCTTTTGTTTCCCTTTGCTTCCACACATGGCCTTTGCTTTTGCTTTATTATACTGACATTACCTTGACCCACAAGTTTTTTCCATCTTATTTTCTCCCCTTCTGTTCTGCTGAGGTGGAGAATGATACTGGCTTGATGGACACCTGGCATACAGACAGATCAACCCACACCTTAATAGTTCAGCTTCTGGTTTTTATAAGTTTAATTTTAGCAAATTCTGGCCCTCTAAGTTGCAACACATGACTGCAATTTTTGTTGTGTCAACAGCATTTTAAAGTAATTATCAAAATGACAGGTTTTTATTAGGATTTTAATCCATAATGTGCTGAAGAAGTGATTAAAGAGGAACTTCACCAAGTCAGTATTACAATTTCTTCATATGGTAAGAGACATTTATTTTTGGAGGGTGCTGCAGAGTACTTGATTTTATGATCAACATTAAATGGTTATAATGCCCTCCCTTGTAACCAAGTAAACCATTAAACAGAGTCCATAGATGGATCTGAGAAAATCTGCAATTCTGCAGTTGTGATTTGTGAAATGGGAATAAGTGAGGAAAAAAAATAACAGTAGCTCAAAATACACATCCCCCGAGAAAAGGACAAACAAGGCTCCCAGTTCCATGTTAACATGATGGTAGGAAACAGGCACCGTTTTTATCCTGGAGGTAAGAAATGATCTTGTCATATATATAGGGATGGGGAAGACTCCAGATGTAGAGCCGGATAAAGAGCCAGCTACCCTGCAGAATAGCAGCTAGAATGGGATTAATGGGGAGTAGAGAAGGGAATTAATTTATCAATAGTAATTATGCACTTCTCTTTCTAGGAGATTCTTGAACATTAGTATTTTCCTTTTTTGGTATGATTTTGAACAGTTTAGCTCAAGCTTTCTGAAAGCATGATCCCCCTTTTTGACTTGCCATCTTTTTGTAGCTTCTTAATGGCTCAAATTTATAGAATGTCACTGTCAAATAATTAAGGGAAAAAAAAACCCCCAAACTAACCATGTTTTGAACTGACTTACTTTAGGGATTTACACAGATTATAGATATAGATGATATAGATACAGGTATTGGTAAAAGTTCAATATTTTTCTTCTTGGAAAACAAAATACGCTTTTCCAAATACTTGCAAGCACTTTTGAACCATTTTATGACCTTGTCAAAGAAACACTGAAGTGGAGTCACCTCTCTGTGACCACCTCTTTGCAGTCTAGCAGGAAGATCAACAAGTATTTCAAATTTGGTAGGCAAAGCAGAAATAGAACATGTCGAAAGCAAATATACAGGGTAGGGAATGTAGTTTGCTCAAATATGAGTTGACTTTATGTGTCCTACATTTTTTCCTGGCAAATATATATTTTTTTTTCCTAACAAATGTATTGTGAGCATTAAACAAGAATGAACATTTCATCTCCATTGAAAAATATACTTGAAAAAGTCCTACACATCCCTCTCAAACAGTGTTCGCTTCTTTTCCTTGTCCTGTTAATTTGTAACAATGCTTTCCCTACTAGAATGAAATTCTATATTATGGTAACCAAACAAAGGAGGAAAACAAATGACAGAGTAAAACTCAGAATATTGAAAGAAGAATGAATAATTCAAAGAGGAAACAAGCAAGTTTTCACAGTGAATTCCTCGACCTGACTCCAGCTCTGACATTACAAAATGGTCTACTTTCGGTATCTATATCTAAGTTCCACTTAAACATCACATTTTACTTTTACATAAATGAAAAAAAGAAATATAAAGCAATATAATAGAAATAAAAAGCTGCTAATTTCAACAGGAAATAAAGAGAAGAGTCAGGGAATGCACATAAGAACAAGTGTACAAATGAATGGTAGATTTTGCATCGGTTGTTTACATAAGTGTAGCAAGGACAGGGAAGAACTTCTAGGAAGAGGAGCTTCTGCTCTGCAATGTTACTTTAGGTTAGCTGACAGGCAGAAACACCAAGATTAATGGCAGGTTGGTAGGAATAGTGCAACATTGGCAGCAGCATTTACCACAGAAATAACAGAAATGTCTAGAATTACAGTAATGAAAACAAAGAGGATTTTTTTTTTTAAAGAACAGTAATATTTTTTTAAACCAATAACTGATAAGAAGGAGAATTTCCCCATAAGTTGTCTCCTGATGGGCTATGAAAAAGGCTATACTGGGAAGATGTGATTCTCACTCTGATGAGGCCAATAGGTGATGGTGAGGATGCTAGGCTAGAGAGGCCATCGGTCAGGTGGCAAGGTCCATGTTTGTAGGCTCTACAGAGAGGCTGAAAATAGAATGAAAAAGACATTATTTTTAATTATTTCAAGGGAGAACTCCCTTTGGACCATGTGAGGAGCATCAGCAGTGTAAGCTCTTTCCTTGACTGTTACAGATGAACCTGTTCTGGGAATCAAGAGGAGATAGTAGTCTCTTGGACTGCCACCTGCCTGGAAATTTCCAGTAGCTTTATATTAAATGGCATTTGAAAATATTATAAACAACCCCCCCCCAAAAAAAAAAAAAAACAAACAAAAAAAACCAACCAAACAAACAAAAAACACTTTAGGAAAAAGTTCAGATCTCTATTTTTTTTTGTTTCTTTTCTGTCTTGTCTCTTTTTTTCCTTTTTCCTTGCAGATGTATTTTACATATGACCTAGACAATATCAGTCTCAGAAAGAGGTTCTTTCTGAGAGGTGTTTCAGAAGTACCATAGGTTTTATGAAAGAAGAATGTATTTGCCATTGAAAATTTATTAGTTTTTATTTAAAAATATCTAAATAAACTACTGGTTTCACAACTCATGAGAATTCTGCTCTAAACAGAGGTTTCTAGCTTATTTTCAGAATGTGAAATCCCACTAATGCAATGATTTTTTTTTTTTAAAGAGTTCATACTGAAAGCCTAATATCTTCACTGCTAGTCTTCTAAAATCTCCTTTGTGCAGCTGAGCTATTTTTCAAAATCCAACCAAAGCCCTAGAGACCACTTTTGAACTCCAAAATGCCTCATTTCTTATCAGTCTTTTTCTTCTTGGTACAGGTTTGCACCAACTTTTACTCTCAGCTTGTTCCTTGGACAACCTACTGTTTGAGATTTTGGCATAAAATACAGCTCAGAAGAAAATAATGTACATTAAAAATAGCAGGGATTTAGCAGGTATGAAAGGACTGCACTCACATGTATTAACTTGGATTTAATTTTAAAGTTTTCATTCCAAGCTGTAGATACTTTTATAAAACACAGAATAACAAAATCATAACATACAAACTTACTAACCACCTTTAAGTGAATGTTCCCCCACTATGTTCCACATAAATCTATTTCTTACAGAGACTGACTGGATTTTTTCTTTTATATTTTCCTTAATACCTCATTCCAACCCACTACAGGAAAAAATGAACAATGTTATATTATTATCTCAAAGTCATTAGATCTGAGTGTGTCACAGCAGAATAGTGAATTCCTGAATGCAGGGTACATCACAGAAAAAAACAAACAAACAAACAAGTCATCTTGAAAAGCAAATTAATATGATGTTACTTGTATTAATTTTGAATGCAGTGTTGAAATAATGATAAATGCACACAGTGAATAAATAAGTTTGCATTGAAGGGAATTTCAACAAATGACAGATGTAATTTCCATTTGACATTTTGTCTTCTTCCTCTATGAGTCAAGTTTATCAAAAGGGTTTTTGCTTTGTTGTGTTTTCACTTCTTCTTTACTCTAATGTATCTTTGGATGCATTTTTTTTTTTTTTTTACTCTGATGGGCCGTAATCATTGGCTTTGTGATTATTAATAGTCATAAGAGATGTAGGAGGGTCACAAAGTAAGTCCCAGGGTTATGTGGGACAGCAGTTTAACATTTTGTAACAAATGTCTTTCTGAGAATTTTTCAAAACAATTTATAGGGAA
>NW_010312846.1:39253-84902 GCF_000700745.2 Antrostomus carolinensis
AAAAAAAAAAAAAAAAAAAAAAAGAGGAAAAAAAAAAAGGTGAATTGCAAGATAATGAGTAAAAGAAAAAAAAACAACAAAACAAAACACTGTTAACATAGTAATTCTGGGCTCAGTTTAAGGTTGAATCAATATACAATGAAACATTTTGTCTTGTGCAACTTAAATGTGACATTTTATAATGCATATAGTTAAAATGTTTAAGTTTTCATATCTCTGATACACGTAAAAACATTTTTAAAAAATCTTTGAATTGTATGTGTTTTCATTGGATTTTTCTATTGTAGCAATAGGTACAAGCTTTTTGAAAGACATTTTTAGTATAAAAGCTTATGGTTCTGAAGGTCATGGAAAAGTAAAGCAGTCCCATCATCCTTGTTCTCTTTTCTTCCCAATGGGGGAGAAAAAACCATCAAAACTATATAGTTTAATATAATGGTTACAGAAATTTTGTTGCTAGACAGTGCTGAGAGTTGTTTCAGGAGTGTGGCACAATGAAAAAGGCCCAGCTGACCTATCAGAGCCTGGTTTTGGGCAGTCCGTGTCCTCAGCAGACAGTGAGGTGGTGTAAAGCAGATTCCCTAAACTCAGAGATCTCACACTTCTTTTATTTTTTCAATCACTTTGATTAAAATAAGCCCTTGATTGTTCCCACTCTGTGGCTACCAGAATGCACATGGTGCTGCAGCTTGTACAGCATGAGACAGCAACAGCAGTGTAGCGCAGGCAACAACATCTGAGAAAAAACATCTGTCACCTGGTCACCTTCTGTCTCTTCTTGGGAGTTCCTCTCTTACTCAGCGCATCAAGTCCTCCAGTGCCTTTCTATAAACAGTGACTGAACTAGCCTAGTACCCACCCTAATTATCAAAGATTGGTCAGCATTAAAGTGTGGAAGTTATATTATTATTAATACAAATTATTTGGTTCCATTGAATTTGATCAAATTAAACAGAGAACTGGATTCACCAGTAATTAAATTAGGCAAAAAGCAAAATGCACAGTAGAAATTCCCACTTTATAATCAGTTGTTTACACCGAGGAAAAAAAAAAAACCAAAAAAACCACCAAAAAAAAAACCAACCGTAATTGCACAGCTGCTTTGTTTTCAATAGTTCTTACTAGAACTGAAAAAAATATGATCAGATTTCAAGAGAGATGAAAAGTTTTTACTTGTGATAAAACATTCATATTCACATATGTATTCACCTCAGTTGAACAAAGCCGTAAGACCGGCATTTATATTTTAAGGCATGTAGAAGAGCTACTTCCTTTGTTGCTGGCTCATTTGCTGCTCACAGAAATAGCAATTAAATGACTGCTAAATCTCACAGTTCCCACTCATTTAGTACTAGTTAAATTATGTCCAAGATGCATGAAATGGGAGTGATCGCCAATGATTTACATGAGAGTGTGCATCTGCTGGGAAAACCTTAACCTGGTTTGAGTCGAGTTATTGTTGCACTTAAAAAATTGCAAAAATCTCTGACAAATAGCAAAGTGACACATCCTATTTCAAGAACTTACTACCACCAGGAAACTGGGGGTGGTGCGCTTATCTCCTTATCCTTTCACAGGTGAGTTCTACTACTGAGAGAGATTATCAAGTTTTAATTCTGAAAAGAATTACATCCTTCTAATTTGAACAATAAAGTTTATCTATCTTCCACTGCTTGAGACCTGGAGTGCCAAAAGTGCTCATCATCCAATTATTGTGTTTATGTCTCTTTGCCCTATCTTAACCTGATCACACAGCCATGCTGACATACTTTTCCTGGTTGTGCAACCCACACTCCCTATAAGTACTTCCTTCACCCTTTCTTGCTCTGCAAGTTTGCACAGCATCTTAGGAGATGTTGCACCTGACCTTTGCAAACAGGCAAGGCTATAGCTTTGTTTATACCACAGATATCAGAGGTCTCAGACAACATGTCCACATGTGTTTCAACAGAGCTAGAAATAAGTATCTTACAAACTTTATCAACAATTTTCTCCCAGGCAGCAACCAAATTCTCAAGGTGTTGTGGCAAAATCAGATGCCTTTTTTTTCTCCTCACACAGAACATACTTTGCACAAATGACGTCCTTCCACAACACAAGAACCTCTTCAACATCGTCAACTAAATTCTACCCTGCAGTTCTTCCTGTCAGGTCTGGGGTTTTTTTACTGCTTTAAGTACTTATTTGTATTGCATCTGAAAGAATACAAACTTTAGTGAAAAAACCAACAGGCACCTTCTCTTCAGTCTTCCTTCCTTTAAAATGTTCACATATCCAAGAGTTTTTTGTCAGGTGGGTTTTCTTTTCTGTCCTTCCTGTGTTGAAGGTGGCAATGCATAATTTGAAAGTCTTTTTCATTCAACTGGGGTTGAAATGTGTGTGTGTATGTGTATGTGTGTGTGTGTGTGTGTGTGTGTGTAAACCAAAACGCATGTGTGCATGTGTATAGATATGTGTGTCAACTGAGGAAATAAAACCCAGTATTCACCTCCATAGAAGATTGCAGCTAATTATATACTAAAAATGTTGAGGAGGAAGTCAGAACAGAAACCCATGAACTGCAGATTTAGGCCAAATATGTAATATTAAAATAGAGTAAAAGGCGCAGCTAATCTTATTGATTAAGCATTAAACACGTGTTCATCCTCTCTATTTTTTTTTTACTTTTTCTCATTTGATACATAATCATAAAAAAGGAAAAAGTCCCCCTCAAGCCATTCCAAAAGATATTCAAGGAAATTAACCCTCATATTTGGGCTTGTTTATCTAATTGATTATATATTTATTTTTCCCAGCATTAAATATGTTATGACATTGTAGGAAAAAAAAAACAAAACCAAACCAAACCAAACCAAAAACCAAACCTTTCAACAAATTTAACAAGAACTATCAGAGCTGAGTCTCTTCTGGAATGGTAAAAGACTAAAATATACTTACAAGGGAGGCATACGTAGTGATCCTACCTGGAGGACCATTGTACATTGCGGAGTTAGTGATCCACATAGCAGTTGACCGAGACAGGCATTGGACACAGGATAAACTTATTTGACTAATTGTGAAGGACATGTCTGTACATGGTCCCACTTGGCACCTGGTGATGATGTCAAAATCAAACCCTTGCCTTTATCTCAGATTTGTATACGTCTAAGAAAATACTATAAAAAGTCCAAAGACCACAATGTTCTGAATCCCTTCCTGGACAGGATTTGCACAGCGTGCTATGCTCTGACTATACATCCCCAAAGCTGAACAGCTCGGGTTTACCAGCATCTGAAGGGACATAAGTTGCTATCCTCTTTCTCTTTCTCACAAGAGCTCCAACAAATATTATTTTAATCCAATATCTTCTGGAGTACCTTTTTTACCAGGATCTGTAAGGAACACTAGACTGGCACAATACAGCATCAGGCCTCTTATTACAAGTTTTACCTCACAGAAAGAGCAGGAATAATTTTCAAATATCCAGTAAGTAACATGTGCATGTTTGCTCATGCACTAACAGCTCATTTTATATGTTAAATAATATCCATTCCTACATATTATATACATATACTTACAAATTATGTAAAGGTCAATAAATAAAAGACAGATACTAGCAAATACATATTGTGAAGGAATTGAAGTATTGTCAGTTCAGCTTAGCAAATCAAGTTTCCTGGAAGTGATTTGCTTCTACTTTAAAACTTATCAGATCACCTTTCAGTCAAAAGGTACAGGACTTTGTAAGTCATGTTGAGTACATCCCATTAACTACGGAAATGGGGCAAGCAATATGTTTGATTTAGATTAAAAGATAAACAAAATAGAATTGAAAAAAAACCAATACATTAGGCTAATGTTGGCTGTGGGCTGTGAGATACATCTGAAGGATGAGCAGGTAATAACTGAAAAGAGGAAATTCCAAGGAAAAAGGATATGGCCTCATGCAGTATCCCAAAGTGGTAATTTTTATACATTTAAGTATATACTGTAACTTCATACTGAGACTCAGTATATCCTTCAGCAAAGATTATAAAGTAGTGATTTATAAGATGATTAAACTTTTTTTAAATAACCCTACATGTTCATACACAATGATACAACCTTTAAGCCTCGAGGAACTTTCTCACCTATCAAAAAATCTGACATCTGAGTCAACTAAATGTGACATCAGATAATCTGTTCTATTTGTTAAAAGAACAATGAAATGGTTGAAAAAAATGGGTTAGTCTTCATTTGTATGAATAAATTGAGTTACAGTCCAATTGCCATGCTAATCTAATTACTACTGGACAGATCTCCAAGTACATCTGCAGACTTTTTGGTCAGAGAAAAGAGAAATTATGGAAAATTATTACTATTTTTGTATTGTCTAGATCCCTTGGGGAGCTGCAGTTTCATTTGTTTTGTAAGACAGAGTAACCACAAAACTGTTCCAAATCGTTCTGCCTAGTAATTGTCTCAAAGGGGCTGTTACATTGCCCTCACCTACTAAAGCACAGAGGGCATTAGCTGTAATGCCTTCATTTTAACCTAGTACTCTGTGACCTCTAAGGAAATCTTAGTTTTATTATTTAGGAAAATCTCTGACTTCATAGGCCATCAAGGTTTGATATAATATTGTCCTATTTGACACAATCTCTCTTTTAAACTTTCATTTCATTTCTGCTTGTGAAAATGGAAATAGGGCAAAGGAGAAAACTAATTCTTCTGTGTCATACTGAACAATATAATTTTAAGTGCTTAACCTTTCCTAATGTGCTTAAAACATAAAAAAAAAAATAAACGGCTGTTGTCCTTGTTGCAATTAGATAGTACACTGTACACAAAACCAGATTTTATATGAGATTACATCAGTTTAAATGACTCTGAAGTTTATTGCAGATATTTGAAAACTATTTATTTTTACTTAAAAGGAAGCATTTGTCTAAAATTTCAACACATACTAAACAAAAGCATTCAGTGTACACATTAATTTTAAAGCTGGATTGTGCGTATTAAAGCTGTTGAATAAAATCCATTTGCAGTTTTGAAAACTCACTTTGAATGCGATAACTCTATAACTTGGCATAGGATGTCACATGTTTCTTTGTACCTCTTCTCTTTGGCACATGATACTTTGCATTCTTGCCTTTAAAAAAAAAAAAATTAAAAGTACCCATTATGGGTGAAGGAGCACTCCCACCTCAGAGCAGAGAAGGGGCAGGTACAGCCTTCAACTCTTGTACTGCAAAGTCCATGTCTCCCACAGGGCAGGTTCATGTAATACACCAGGAAGTTTTCAGCTGACACCAGAGAGAAAGAAGACTAAAGAAAAGCAGTACTAAATTCCCACTGTGGTTTAGAAGGGACATGTAATCTCATTTTTAAAAGCAACTTGGGTACCTAAACAGAGACAAACACCCAACAGCACAGGGTATTTCTACACTCACAAGTTCTATATCAAAGACACTCAAAGACCAGAAAGCATAAAGATGTACCTCTGTATTTGACATTTCCTATTGATGGAAAATTTGGCATACAAGTATTTACAACTCTACCTGAAATAACACTCTCCAGACCTCATACAAGAAAGAGCCTAATTAGCCTAACCAGTTCACTGATGTGGAACCCAGTCTCTCAATGATCTGGAAACAGTCAGACCAAACATTCCCAAAAGTCACCTTCTGAAGGCAGGAAGGGTTTACTGAATCTGTACAGCAAGTGCAGGTCTGTTGCCTCACAATTCTGAACTCTCCTACAAGCTGTAGACCACTTTGGGCCCACATATCTCTGTGTCCTTTCCACAGAAACCAGGGGAAAGAGAAAAGATTGCATGCTACCCAGTTTTGCCTGCACAGGGACAGGATACAACCTAGACATTGTTTTAAGAGCTAGAAGCTGGAAATTGTTCCATTGTACACAGCTGAAATATAATCTTAGAGAATCAGATTTAAAAAAGAAATATATATATATATATAGAAATGTGGCTTTATTAATAGGCTAATATGGCTAAAATTTCAATAATGAGAATTACTAGATGAAAGTTCAGAATTTCAAGTTAGCTGAACATTTCTCTTATCCCGTTTATATAATGCTAAAGAAAATGTACTGCACAGCCCAAAAGCTAGAAATTGATTTGTATACTATCAGATTCTGCTAAAAAGGAAACTATTAATACATTCCTCAGTTTTATCTAACTGACATTTTAGCTCCAAATTGTGAGATTACAGTTTTCTTAAGAAATCTAAGCATGATCTAATACACAATGAGGGACTTAGCAAATACAAAAAGAAAAACTGGGACCAGTCATAAAATCAATATGAAAACAGATTTTATCAATTCAATTCCTACAAATCCTTCTAGGCAATGACAAGTTCAGTAATTAGATATGTTACCTTTCTCATTGCTCACACTATTGAGTATTAAACTTCCACCATTACATATTACCGTTATTTTTAATTATTAGGTCTTCCAGATGTACACCATATTAACATTCTGCCCAAGAATCTAAATGTTCCTTCTTTTACCCACTCTATTTTATAGTTTATCAATTTGCATATGACAATATTCCCTTTTCCCATTAAATGTCCATGATTTTTGGTTCATATTTGCAATCATTCAGAATAAATGTCTTGTTTCCATTATTTCATTGCTGCAAGTTGTTGCATCAGAGAAGAATAATGAATTTCAGATTAGCAGAAAATATTATAAAATAATATATCATTCATTTCACTCTAAACTTCTCATGTTATGACTAATTTAGCTATGCATGACATAAAGTTTGCTTCCTCAGATACTTTTTTCAGCTGGAAAAATGTTCTGTACAAATAGGAAATTATTATTATGAATAATGATACTATTCAGAAAGTAGAAACCACAATAATAAATGTTGTGTAAGTCAGTTACTACATAAGTGAAGCACTTCACTATATGAAGCATTTATGGCAAGGAAATCCAAGTGTAATGCACTTCAAACTGCTGAAAATGTGACTTGCAATTTGCACAATGAAGGAAAGTCTGCAGCAGTAAAAGCTGGGAATGGAATATATATTGCAAATTAAACAGGAAATTAAAAATAAACAGGAGGCTATAAACATTCTTGCAATCTAATTTGTCCTTATACCTCAGCTTCTTATCCCCTCTGATTTTCCCCATCTCATTTTTCAGTTTGAAGATGTAGCTGCAGCACTGAGGACAGATTATGCCTTATGTAATGAACAGTATGTGTATGACATATTGTTAAAGTTTTATTTTATTTATGTATTTATTTTATTTATTGTGTACAGGGCTACCTCATTTAAGGTTTTCTGCATAGACCATTACTCATGTTGCCTCAGTAGACTAACATACCTATTAAAGGAAGTAGGAAGCTTAATGAGATTGATCCAGATACAAAAGTGAATAATGTTTTCCTACATATAGTTTGCCCTTACAACAGTATTTTTCTTAGAGGCCTGGTATCTCTGGAAACATGGAACTCTCTTATCTTGACCTCTTCTATGATTCTGAACATTTAATCATCATACTCCATGAACTGGAAAATGTAAATTAACAAAGTTGTATTTTATTAATTTTATTATATTTCTTTGAGATTCTGATGTGTTCACCCACGTATACAGACATGCACCTTTGCACGCCTCGTTTTCATGGACACCCATCTAGATCAATCAGAATTAACTTTTTAAATGGATTAGTTAAACTGTATTAAACTCCTGCCTGGACACTCTCATTCAGAATTAAAAAGACTTGCATTTGGTTTAATTGAATTTATTCAGGATGCGAATCCACTAATCTACTTTAATTATGGTGCTCTGAATTCACAACTTTAGTCAATTTGGGTTAACTTTCCTGATTACCTTTATGTATACAAGTCCTAAAGCAATTTCAAACCTAAAGCAGGATTACCTTATAACCAATTTACATATTCTCACTGTACATCCAAAGTCAGTTGTATGAGATTTAACAAGGCCAAGTGTCGGGTCCTGCACTGTGGTCACAACAACCCCATGCAACGCCACAGGCTTGGGGCAGAGTGTCTGGAAAGCTGCCTGGCAGAGAAGGACCTGGGGGTATTGGTCGACAGCCGGCTGAACATGAGCCAGCAGTGTGCACAGGTCAATAGCATCCTAGAGAAGGCCAACAGCATCCTGGCTTGTATTAGAAATTGTGTGGCCAGTAGGAGTTGGGAAGTGATCGTCCCCCTGTACTTGGCACTGGTGAGGCTGCATCTCAAGTACTGTGTTCAGTTTTGGGCCCCTCACTACAAGAAGGACATTGAGTTGCTGGAGCGTGTCCAGAGAAGGGCAATGAAGCTGGTGAAGGGTCTGGAGCACAAGTCTTATCAGAAGTGGCTGAGGGAACTGGGATGTTTAGTCTGGAGAAGAGGAGGCTGAGAGGAGACCTTACAGTTTTTTACAACTACCGGAAAAGAGGTTGTAGAGAGGTGGGTGATAGTCTCTTCTCCCAAATAACAAGTGATAGGACAAGAAGGAACGGCCTTAAGTTGTGCCAGGGGAGGTTTAGGTTGGATATTAGGAAAAAATTCTTCACTGAAAGGGTTGTCAAGCATTGGAACAGGCTGCCCAGGGAAGTGCTGGAGTCACCATCCCTGGAGGAATTTCAAGGATGTGTAGATGTGGTACTTGGGGACATGCTTTAGTGGTGAACTTGGCAATGCTTGGTTTACGGTTGGACTAGATGATTGTAATGGTCTTTTTGAACCAAACTATTCTATGATTTAAAAAAAAAAAAAAAAAAAAAATCATAAAAAAAAAAAATAATGGGTTCCTGGATGGATTTCATGGATTTGTGCAGTTAGAAAGGCCAAGATGCAATCTAAATTCACAGAAGGCACAACGTTACTCTTGAGTCCACCAAAAAAAAAAAATGATCAAACAAACTGCATTGTGGTAAATGCTTCTATTTGGAAGATAGGTGTGATGGACACTTTAACCATGTGGGTCACCAAGTATCCCATGACACTTTTCACAAGACTAAAAGTGTTATTCCTGAGATATCCTGAGTAATTAACTTCTGTCTTCCTAACTCTCTTTGCAATCTCAATTGGATGCAGTATACTCTGTTCAGCAGTGTAAGAAAGGAAATGCTTCTATGCACGCCTGAGCTACTGCCACTTTGCATTTCAATTGTGGATGAAGCGACCTGTATAATCAGCTTAATGGTTAGCATTATCAGAATATTTATGAAATGAAAACAAAAATGTAATTCTTTATACATTTACCTCCTGTCGATCCCCCACTCCATATTTTATATTCCCTGAACCAAAGAGGATGACTTATTGGCATTCCAGTAACAGAGAGATTTGACAGGGATTCTGTGCTGTACAGTAAATCAAATACTTATCTAGATAGGAAAACAAGACTAAATAGTCATTAAAGAAGTCACTATTAAAATTAGATTAATTAATTGGGAATTTATTTAACATATTAATTAATATTTTAATTACATAGGTATAAATGCTTAAATTTTTAAATACAAACTTTAAGAAATTTCAAAAGTTTAAACAGCATTTTAAATTCTACCAGCCTAAAAATAACTGAATACTTCTCCAACTACTGAAAAGAAACATTTTTCTTTCATGTTTGCATTTTTATTTCTGTCTGTCCCAAATGTGGATGTTTTCTTAGGCCAAAGCCTTAGCTAACACATTTATGTGTTACATCTAAGCGGCAGGTGCAATTGTTTCAAAGGCAAAAGGTTTTTTTGTTCTTGCATATAATCACTTCACTTGAAAAAAAATATAATGTTATATAGCTAAGCAAAATGGCTAAATGGCTGGACACAGTAATACTAAAAAAAATAACTCTACAGATAAAGTTATTTCCATAGTGCTTTCTCCTTTTAAATAAAGTGTAACTATTGCAGTATACTGTACTATAGCATATTGTAAAATGTGTAAATTCTGCAACAGTCTAAGTAGATAGAAAACATATTGCACAACAAATTTTAGGTATATCTCTCTTTTAATCAAGAAGGAAGAAAAAAAATCTAAAAAAGAAAGACATATTGCAGTTTATACTTTCAAAAACTCTTGCATGTTGCCTATAAAAATAGGTTACTGTTTTCTTCACATGGAACCAGCTAAAAGCAGCAAGGATGCTGAAGTCTTAGGTTGTGGGGAAAAAAAAAAATCACTTGTTTGGTGATTTTTCTTTTTTCTCTTGTCCTAAATATTTAACTTACTGACACTAGAGTAGCTTTTCTGATTTTTATCCAAGAAATAGGTATTCTTTGACTTGTAGCTAACATTATTAATAATGTAAAGTACAGAATTTTTTTATTTTCTTAAAAAAAGTATTAAGTGATGACATGGACATCACACTGTGGTAACATCTAGAAAATTGGTTAGGTAGTAGGCAAATGGAAACTTTGATGTCCTAAAAGTTTAATAAAGGCACTACCTATTTTTGAAATTGCTACTATGAACGTCTTTTCATTATCTATACAGTGAAGGTGAATGTAATGTTTCTACTTGCACAGCACACTTTAGTCCAGAGATGTGAATATACTATACAACAATGGACAAGGAATCTAAATCTCTTTTTAAATACAGAGTAACTGATGCATGGAGAAATTAAACATTTCATCCACAGGCTTCTTCTGCACCGCAGAATGGTTCAGTAGAGGTCATAGAACAGGACACAGTATTTAGTACACCAAGAATGTTCATTTTCCTACATAAGTTGATATCATTTACCTGTCACATAGATGCTACTGGGAAAACCATTTCAGTTTAAAAAGTTTAGGATGCAAGTACCTTTGAGTTAAAAATTTGTTATGTGGAAACTGCTCTATCAGCAAAAGCTCAGAAAGATTATTAACGGAAGCACTTGAGCAGGTTAGCTCTTCGAGGGATCTGACAAATCCTGTGCAGAACACCTAAATAGGTCCCTTGTGAGAGATCAGAAGGAATCCATGAACATAGTGCAGAGATACATGGGGATTTGTAATCGGACCACTGTGAAGTGTTATGAAGTTACAAACATATTGCTTCAGATCTAGAGCCGATATGCAGGTCTCACTGAAGAAGCTAATGAGAACTAACAAAGTTGAAGACCTGATATTTTGAGTCTAAATTCCCCAGATGGTGATACTGGTCTTGTATTCTTAAAACTAACAGGGGTTCTTTTGCTGCTCTTGTCACTCACTCTATCACTTATTTATCATTTCCTGTAGCATCTGAAGGAATTACAAGAAGGTTCTTTGTAACAATTTTTTTTTTTCAGTCAGTCTGAAGCTTCTGAGCTCTGCTGTATCTCTAGCCATTGTGTAGGGTTTGGTTAGTCATTTGATCTAAAAGTTCAGAGGAAGACAAGGTACCATTAAGTACAGCTGTAACTATACTAGGCAGTGAACAGGACTTAGGAGTAGTATGTAGATTTTTTCTGAAGAATTTTTTTTTTTTTCATATAAACCTTGAGCATATAGACCCTTGAGAATATATTTTATAGATATTTGTGAATTTATATAAAATAACACTTATTTTAATTGCATCTGCCTAGGATCTTGATCATAACAAGTAGTGCTAACGTGGCTTTTGGTCTGTAAAACCGTAGGAATAGGGACTATTTTTTCCTCTTAGTATGATAAACAACAAGAATGTGAATCCTAGAATCACAGAATCATAAAATGGCCTGGGTAGGAAGGGACCTTTAAAGGTCACCTAGTCCAATCCCCCTTGCAGTGAGCAGAGACAACTTCAACTACATTAGGTTGCTCAGAGCCCCATCCAGCCTGACTGAATATTTAATCTTGAATGGTCATCTACCATCTCTCCAGGCTACCTGTTCCAGTGTTTCAGCATCCTCATTATAAAAAAATTTCTTCCTTATATCTAATCTAATTCTACCCTCTTTTACTTTAAAACCATTACCCCTTGTCCTATCACAACAGGCTCTACTAAAAAGTTTGTCCCCATCTTTCTTATAAAGTCCCCTTTAAGTATTGAAAGGCTGCAATAAGGTCTTACTGGAGCCTTCTCTTCTCTGGGCTAAAGAATCCAAACTCTCAGCCTTTCTTCATAGGAGACATGTTCCATCCCTCTGATCATATTTGTGGCCCTCCTCTGGACTTGCTCCAACAGGTCCATGTCTTTCTTGTACTGAGGGCTCCAAAGCTGGACACAGTAGTCCAGGTGAGGTCTCACTAAAGCAGAATAGATCAGCAGAATCATCTCCCTCGACTTGCCAGCCAAGCTTCTTTTCATGCAGTCCAGGATATGGCTGGCCTTCTGGGCTGTAAGCGCACATTCTCAACTCATGTCCAGCTTTTCATCCACCAGTACCCCCAAATACTTCTCCACAGGGTTGCTCTCAATGCCTTCAGCCCCCAGCCTGTATCGGCACCAAAGACTGCCCTACGCAGGTGCAGGATCTTTTTACAGATCGCTCTGATGATAATACTTAAAGCCACTCAAAATTATTTTTCCATTCATTAAAATTACCAAGAGGCAGGCAAAGTGAGCTTGTTGAACAAATGTTTGGGATAGATCAGCAACATTGTTAAAGTGTTAATTCTAACAGTGTGTCATCAATTATTCTTAAAAAGCCTATGACTGAAGCCCTCCTAGATTGACCACAAGGACTTCTCAGGAGAAAGATGATTTCATGCAGCTCTACTAAGTACACTTTTTATTAGAAGAGCAGGCAAGAAGAATTGATTGCTTAGGAGTATTAACATGGAAGAAAAAGTGTCTGGTCCTTTAAATTTATATAGGGGTATGTGTGCATTTTTGTGGGTGCACATACAGATATATATATATCTTATATGTTAAAATGTGTATGGTATTTATACTTATTTTAAAAAAGATATGTTTAATGAAAAAAGAAAAAAAAGGAAAAAGATTCTTCATTCAGACAGAGTCAAGGTAATTTTCCTGACTAAAGATTTATTATGTTCAATAACATAAAAATGGACTATTTTACCCCTTATTTCCTTGTGTAATTTAATATTGTTGAAATGTAGTGGATTTTTTAAGGTTTAAAACTAGTTTTGTAATACAAACATGGGAGTACGGATTTTACTGTATCATTTTTTCTTTTTCCCCCAAAATGGGAAGTTTTGTTACAGCAAGGCTCATTCACTTCAGTGCTCATAAGCACAAAATAGATAAAAACTATACCCGTACAACACTCACTGGTTTTTATATACCTATATACAGGATGCTAGGTCTGTTGGGGGTTTTTTTTGTTGTTGCTGCTGCAATGAAGACCCCTAAATCATTACTGAATGATGATTCTACAACAGAAAGCACAGTAGCTTTAAGAAGCAAGAAAAAGAACAGAATATGTGCCTTATTGAAATATTAGGAAAAAGGTTTTCTCATTTGCAACAACCTCAGGCAAAACACTTACTTGTCTGACACAAAGAATTTTATCAATAGTGAATGTAACCAAAGTCCTAGATAGCACAGATGGCTTTTCAAATCAGTGATTGTACAAATCCATGTTTGTTAGTCATTAGCTGCAACAACTGAGGTGGTTTATCTGATTTCCTTTGTCAGGCAATTTATTTCTCTGTACTAGAAAAAGTTCAAGATGAACTCTTCCTTAACATTTTGAGAGTGCAAAATATCATTCCTCACTAAATTTTAAAATTTCAGAACAGAAGGAATCTCAAAGATTAGCAGGCTCAGATTAAATTATTTTGGTTATTGTTTTGCAAAATGGCTTCACCTACTCAGCGTCAATATTCAGTTTAATATTTGCTTATTTCTTTTAGACAGTCACTCATTAGCAGTCAATACAGAAGGCTAGACATAATGATGCTGCTTAATCTCACAGGTTTTATACTAAACTGTTAAATGTTTACCAGCTTACTGCAGTTGGGTCTGAAGACAGTTGACTTTACAGCCTTGTTACTTAAAGCCAGAGTCAATTTTCAGGTACAATTTTGAGATCAAGTCTGCAAAGGAGTTACAGGTACTTCCTCTTCACCTGCCCTGTACTGAATATTTTTTCTTCCACAACCATGAGTAAATTACATTGAAAAAGCTACTGAAGAAAACCTTTTAAAATAACCCAAACAACAAACTACCACCCATCTTACTGGCATGACTCACTGATTAGGTTAAGAAATTTATTTGAGATTGAACTAGATAGTCGGACCTACTCTTCCAGTTTGTCCAAACATTTGTCATTGCCCTGTTCTTTAAACAAAAGGCTTTCAGGTGATACAAGAAGCCAAAAATTTAGAGAATAGTCTAGTAGTAGAGCATTAATGAGTATTACCTGAATGATAGAACAGCTCAGGTTGGAAGGGACGTAGAAAGACCATCTGGTCCAACCTTTTGTGGGACAGGAAGCCTAGATAAGATTACATAGAACCCTGTCCAGCTGTGTCTGGATAGCTTCCAGTGATGGGGACTCTACCATGTCCCTGCAGAGGTTGTTCCAGTGAATGATTGTTCCTATTCTAATTTTTTTTTTCTTATTTCAAGATAAAACCTGTGCTGGTGCAATTTGTACCCATTGTCCCTTACCTTGTCCATGTGGCTCCTCGCGAAGAGACAGTCTCTGTCCTCTTTGTAGTCACTCTAAGTATTTTGCTTTTGCTCCTCTGTACACTCATCCAACACACTAAATTTAATGTATTTTTCAAGAATTTTGTACCAAATGTATCTACACAGAACAAGATAAGTGACATCAAAATCCTTGAATACCTTAGTATTTTAATTTATTATTTCTTTTTTATTTTCATCTTAGTTAGAATAATTCATTTTTTCAACCATATCTGCACCTTTGTCAGTTAAAGATCATCTCTTTTCTAGCTTCAGAGACTGGAATATACCCAGTTCTATAAATGAGGCCTTATCAATGCCTAAAAACATGACAGACTTTTTGAAGATATATTTGCTGTTTAGTCATCCATAAGAGACTGATTCAATCAGAGCCATTTCCTTAACTGCCACCTCTAACTGACAAGCTTTTGGTTTGTATTGGTTTTTTTTTCTGTTTATTAGCAATGAACTGCCCCAGTTCTCCTCAATATTACAAAAGTCCACACTGGTATATTTCTTGTTCTTTCTGAAATGTCATTAATCAACATAATAATGAGGATGAATCTGAAAAATTATCCTTGGAAAATTTTATTACTAATCCCTATCTGGAGCACTCTTCTTTTAATATAAACCCTGTGCAGTCTCTTGCATAGCCAGTTCTTTGTCTCCTTTATGTCTCTTTATTTCTATCAGCTCTACCTTAAGTCACTCTACTATAGCACTTAAGTAAATTAGCTGTTTAAATCTAGGTAAATTAAAAACCCCACATCGTATTTGTCTCAGAGGCAATTTTTGTTACTATAGAAGTATATTTAAATAATTAGGTGTCATTCACCTTAGATATAATCTTGTATATTTTATCGCATTTTCTGTTTGTTTCCCTGTGCACATTTGCACTCCTTTAGAATCTGTTAAAAGATGTTTGAAAATTAGGCACTTAAATCAATGCAATTTTCAGATTCCTGATTAAATGACCAACATCTTCATGTGGCTATCATCCGCTTCGAATAAAATTAACAGTTTGTTCTCAATTTTCAAATTAAGATTGTGCGCTCAAATTTGAGTATCATAGTTATTTTGAGTAATGAAGTCTTATTCTTAAAAAATACTTTAATAATAAATATTATAACACATTGAATCAAATATATTTGCAAATATTTAATTTCCAGTTTTCTATCATTTGACTTGTTTCTAATCACTGTTCTGTAACAAACTGGCTGGGAGAAACAGTGGAAAATTTTAACCTGTGTTTTGTTATCTTTACTTTTCTAATATTCTATTTGCCAATAGTTCTTTGCAAGTCTCCTCTAAACAGTAGTCACCAGTGACTATAAAAAAAGGTTTTGTTCCTATGATATGTTAAATATTAATTCAAGTTAAAGAAGCAGCAGAAGAACTAATAGGTTTCTAATGACCTTATTCTAAAAAAAATGAAGTATTTAAAAATTCTAATTGATTTTTTTCTCTTTTTTTTTTAATTAGTCATATGATGGGGAAAAAATGAAAAACATATCCAATTAGTATATTTCAGTTTTTCATAATTTTTAAAAATGACAGCATTTAAAAAATAAATTTTCTTTAAAAATAAACTTGTTTCAGTAATACTCTGTGAAAAATGCTCATTTTGAGTCTTTTTTTTCTTTTAAAAATTATATAAAATCAGATTAAAAATGATAATTTTGAAAACAAGTTCATTAATTTTTTGAGTGGGTAAGCACAAAACAGGGGATACAAAAGCTCTATTTAGGGGTCTTTAATCAGCACATAAATGATGTGACCCATTGATCATGAGATGATATGACCAATCCAGATATGAACTGATACTTATTTTCAAGTTCTTCAAATGACTGTAATTATTGTAGCAGTAATATATCATTCACAAGTTAAATTTTTCCAAAGTTACAGAGGCTGAGCTGAAGCAGAAGGGCTTGCAAATATTTTTGCATATTATTGCCTTTGTGCAAGACCTTATACTCAAATACTGATCAAAGTAAATTGAATGTTAAGTAATAAAGCATAATTACATATCCAGAGAGCTAATAATAAAGAGTAAAGTAAAACAAACTGTAATCCAATCACAAAGGCTAAGCATGCAAATGAAACAACCAAGTTAAAGATGCTGAATTGGCAGTGTTAACAAAGATTTATAGAGAAAGAACATCATTTAGCATAGCAGAAAAAAAAATCTATTAGCAAATATAATCTCCCTGATGCATTTCCTTTTTGGTACATGTTAATTCTTCTATTAACAAATCTCCAATGATTTTGCATTGAATATTTAAAGGAACTGAATCAATATTAGGGAATCATTATTCCCTGCCAGAAAGGAAAGGATTTGTTACAGCTATTGAGAATTTAAACATATGAAATAAAAAATTGCCAAGACATTGTATCGACTGATACAGGATCCAAGTGCTTGAAACCTAGGGAGTTCTCATGGTAACCACTACCCCTGAATCTAGGACACATGATATCTAATCTAGAAGCAGTCTGCCTCATTGCTCCTGTATGTCTTAAGTCAGATTTTTATTTGTTTCATTCAAGTATTTTGTTACAAAGAACAACCAAGCTTTATGTGCACAATAAATTCAAGAGATCAATATATATTAGATCCTCATGAAGAACCACCTTAGTCAGCTGTTGTGTGTGGAGGAGTACTGTGCTCCATTTCTGGTTCGGAAAGCTTTAAAAGACCGTAACTACTATAAAATCACTTCCCTACCTCTTAAAATGAGTACAGCTTTGTCAGATAAAGTATGAGTGATCAATTGTCTTTGTGCACAGATAAGATGAGCATAAGTTTACTTTTAAATTGTTTACTTTTGAATTTTAGAAGAGACAAATAGGAGAATTCAATATACATCCATAGACTATCCATATTCTAGAAAATCTGGCAAAAAATATTTTCTCTTTCTCATGTCTCTGATTAGATTTTAATTCACTGCAATTAAAACATACCTAACTAACAGTACCTGGAGTAGAATGCAGGTAATTTTATTTTTAATTGGTACAAATTACCAGAAAACTTTTAGATTCTATGGTGATGCCTAGAATTATTCATACACACTGCAATGTGTTTCTCACCCTTGCGGATTTCAAGACAAAATAAGCATTAATTAGATTCTGAGAACGTTTATCAAAAAACTACTGGTTTCTCCACTAAGAAATGATATACAATGTCTACTGCATCAAAAATTATCTTCAGCCTGAGTTATGAAAGGGGTCTGCTCCATAAGATGTTATCATTTGAGGTCCAAGCTAAGAACTACAACTGACTCACAGTTTCATAGGAAATATAATTTTAGCTAGAATTCAAATATTTGAATCTGGAACACAAACTGGCTTATAGTTGGCACAAATCTGTAAACACTTAATCTTCCTGAGGGACCAGAAATTCTATTAGCTTTTCACATTGTGTCCAACACTGCCAGACTGCAGTTACTGCTGAAAGACTCAGGACAGGACCCGAGCCCCTTGAAGCCCAAGGGTGATACTGGGCACCACTGCTTTGCCATTCCCCAGGTGGGCTTTTGCCCACTCCCCAATGCTTCCAACACATTTTTAATCCTCCTGTTTCCTATTCCACACCTAAACAAGAAGAACCCTCACTTTAGTACTTGATGAAAGGCAGGTGACAAGCTGGGTAGGGACTTTTTACAAGGACAGGTAGTGATAGAAAAAATGGCTTTAAACTGGAAGAGGGTAGATTTAGATTAGATATTAGGAAGAAATTCTTCACTGTGAGGGTGGTGATACAGTGGGGCAGGTTGCCCAGGGAAGCGGTGGATGCCCCCTCCCTGTAAGTGGTCAAGGCCAGGTTGGATGAGGCTTTGAACAACCTGGTCTAGTGGAAGGTGTCCCTGCTGATGGCTGGGGGGTTGGAACTAGAAGATCTCTAAGGTCCCTTCCAACCAAAACCATACTATGATTCTATGATAATCAATTTACTTTTCATATTCCCATCAAGCAACTCAGGAACCCTCCTTTCAGAATAACTAAAAATAAAAATAAAAAAAAAAATTAGAAAGCCATTTTACTACAACAATAAAAAAATATTTTGACTTAGAAATAAGGTACAAAATTTCTGTCTTCAGTGAAAAAGCTATGCATTTCATCAGAAAATTGAAAGCTAAAACGCAAATAACATTGTCTCTTGCTTTTAGGTGCCTTTTTTCTGTACATTAAAAAAAGAAAAATGTTTTAAGATATTTATTCTTTTTTATATTCAGCCACAATTTACATTTCATGGGAAGGAGGGTACAAAACTATCTGACAAAGACTTACTTTAATCAATTAGAAATTGCAGATAGTGGTTTTGTGCTTTGAGAAAGCAAACTGTCTTGGAGGATTTTTCATTAAGCTATTTTTATTATGTCAACAGCCTTATCTCCTGTAAGAGTCACTGTATTGCTACCATGGTGTGTGTGTTTGAGAGTCTGCATGTGCTTTCTGCTTTTCTTTCTGGTGGGAAAGAGGAAGCTTCTGTGCTGTGACAGCTCAACTACTTAGAGTCATCCTGAAGACACAGACAGAGAAACAGTGATCTCAGCAGTGTCAGGAACAACTTGCATCTCCAGCAAATGGGCTGCTAAAACCGGAGTAGTAATGTGGAATCACAGAGGTAGAGGATCAGCAAACAATGAGATATTCTGACACTGAAATCAGTTTTCACTGCCCTAGTATAGCAAATATATCACTTTCAGTCATCTATGGCAGACCTTAATTGTCAATCTGTGTTTGTGGGTTCACAGGGCTTTTAAAAATGCTTACCACCTGAACATGTATGCTACTAGAAGTTTCATGAAAAGCATATTTAAGACATGACAAATTGCATTCTCGGTTACCAAAATTTAGTGGTCCATTGCATATTTACCTGGACAGCCAGCTAACCAAGTGCAATGAAGAGTGATGTGGCAATGCCTAGTTGGTGAACAAATAATGTGTTTTTATGATTAATTGGGTTCTTACAATACTGACAACTGCCAGGCTTAGCCAGTGATCAGAAATTAAAAACAAAACAAAACAAAACAAAACAAAACAAAACAAAAAAACAGTTTTCCTTACTGATGTGGAGTTTTATTTGCATACATATAAGTTTTAATAACTTGAGTTCTCTGTATTTCTTAGATATAACTAAACCTAGTGAGCTGGTGATATTCAAGGTTTCCTTCATTGAAATATTTAATATTTCTACAAACAGAGAAAAATCTCCAAGCTGGTGCATTCTTTGCACTGCATTTGGTGTACTGTAGTAGTGCTACTACTATACCATACATGTACAGTACCGTAGTATGCAGTTCTACATACTGCCTTAGTGTAAGATAAAAAGTATTAATAAAAAAGTAATATTTTTCCCAAGCCAGAAACCATAAAATCATATATAAAGCTCAGTATATTTCATACTCATAGGTATTAAGAAACTAATCTGCAACTAATAGTAGTCTTCTGTCATGAGATCCATGTTAAAAATCTCCCTGGAGTAACCTTTCCAGCAAAAAAACTCCTTTGACCTGGTATTCAAACACTGCTGTGGGAACAAACTTTGGTAGTGTGCACTTTCCAGAGTCATAGTTATGAAAACATAATGCAGATGCAACTTCATGTAAATTTTTGTAGGAAAATATAATCTAACTGTAGGATAGATTTCAAGCCATTTAATTTCAAGGTAAATCAAAGCAGAATGAAATAATTTCCTGTCTCTTTGACAGGGACACAAACTCTGAACAGAGTATAGTCACAATCTGCCTGGAAACTGTAACAGCTGCAGCAAACATATGGAGCTGCCATGGAAGAAAAGCTGTTCGGTTTGTGGAGTGAGACCCTAATCAAAGTGATTGATGCTGGATATGATGCAGAAATGCAGTAGATGATAACCCTTTTGAAGGAAGGTACTTGAGAGATAAATACAAACTGTTCTAATAAATGGGACAAGCTGAAACACCTGTAATACCTCCAGGATAGATGTTTAAATTGCTTAGATTTATATTAGCAATGAATCATTTTCCCTAATACAAAATATAGAAGATATAATGTAAAAATGAATCCCTGGTCCAATAATAGACATCTGGATTACATCTGGATTACAGTCATTCTATCTTCCTGCTGTGCATATTTGATTTTGTACACTATTATTTTATCCTTTTGTGGTTGTTGTAACAGTTATGTTACTTACATATTGGAAAAAAATATAATATAGTAATTTATTTTTAATAGGATACAAAAGTAGGGTGTAGTCTGTGAATCTCATGTTAAAGGGCAGATTTTGGTAAACTTGCTTGCACTGAATAACACAAAGAAAGCGTAACTATATTAAAGCCATTGGACTTTTGTTGAGCAAACTGTCCTTTTTGTTTTTGAGTAATTAGAATACAATTCTGAAGAGACAAGGAAATATTTCCTCCTAATGAATCAACTATACATAGATATGGTCCATCATGCTACTTTTTGGTTTTGTTAAATAGACAGCAGGATGAGCAATAGTGATCGCAGTTTCAGAAGTTCATTAGAGACTGAGAGAAAAGCTGAGAAAGGTATTACTGGCATATTATTTTCATGATGAGTCGGTAAAATCAGGGCCCCTCTGTTCCACACGTGTAAACTGAAAATATCATTTTTGGGTGAAAATGGCACAAGTTTGTCTTCTAAACCAGATCTGACTGCCTTTCATGCTGCTTTTTTTCTTTTTCTTTTTCTTTTTTTTCCCCTACATCTTCTATTTTTTACCATATGTAAAGAAAATGATAATTTGATCTTTATAGATGTTCATTTGATAGGATCCTGTTTATAACATTTTAGAAAGTCATATTCAGGCAATGCTATTTTTTAGTTTCAATTTAACACACTTAAAAGTGCTAGACTTTACCCATAAAGAATATTATATTAGTTAAAGTAAATTATTAAATAAATTCTCAGCTCTGAGGCTAACAGGTGGGTCTGGATACAACCAGACAATGTTCTATGCATCCTCAGAGCTTCAGAAAGTGCCACTTTGATGATACACCTGTTGCTCTGCTAGCAATAGCAGGTTATAGGTGAAGAAAAGACATTTAGAAACTTCTATGAAACTGGATAAGCATTGCAAGGAATCTGTCTATATAAATGCCAGACTGCCAAAAAATCTGAAAAGTAAAAGAATTATATTTAATTAAGATTAAAACTACCTGTTATATTCCAGGCAGGAAAAAACCGGTGAAAGTTAATCAGCATTATCAGAATTCCTTTACAAGACTCCCTACTGTGAAACATCAAAAATGTTCTGTTTCTCTGTTGCCTTTATCTAACTTCTGATCCTTGCTTTTGTAATATGATAAGGAAATGAGCTTTTCTTTTAAAAAAAAAAGAAAACCAAAACAAAAAAAACCCAAACTCCTCAAACTTTTTTTTTCATATGCATTAGATCATGTATATGCACTGAGCCATAAAATACGACAAGAACTTAACTACAAATACATATTGGTAATTATGGAATTTTCAAAGAATGTCTTCATAATAAAAACACAGAGTAATGGATTTTTCAGTGTAAATATTTGAAGTGAATTCCCAACAGTAAATATCATTTATAACAGACAGAAATGCATGTGCGCAAACATCAATAAACTTACAAGAAATCTCCCAGTCAAATGAGTCTCACCTGCTTTTAGGTCATTCTAGTGTACTGCACATCAAGTTTCAAACTAAAAAAGTATATTACTTCAGCTACCATAGATAAGAATAGACAAACAGACTTACAGTAAACATTAACTTTTTCTTTAATGCTGCTTTTTTTTTTTTTTCCTAGTTGGATTGATTTTCTTAAATTTCAGTCTTATTTGGGTTACCAGTGAAGGGAAATACCCTTTTTATAAATCTGATGGTAACCTGTATTACTGTGGTAGGAGCTGACAAACAAATAAGTATGCATGTGTAGATTGGGAAGATACAGTTGGACAGATGTATTCAGAATTAACCAACTTTCAGGCTGCTAACTTAGCTTAGTTCACTTCATCTAACTTTAACTATTTTTTAAGCATTTCATCTAAATTGTATTTCAAAGTATTCCAACTGTTTAATGAAGACCAAAAAGGCAAGGCAAACAGAGTTGAGGTACCTAAAATGAGTGAAATAAATGCCTTTTGGAAGTTCTAGTCTCTCTCCTTGACTTTGAAAGATGTCTACACAGCTAACTTAGAATACACAACTAACATCTTGTCCTGGTTTTTAGCTGAAACAGAGCTGGGTTTCTTTTTCAGTAGTTCGAATAGTGCTGTGTTTTGCTTTTCAACCCAGGACTTGTTATGAGAGAGACACTGATAACACACCAGTGTTTCCATTGAAGTGAAGTGAAGTGAAGGACTTGATGTTCTGTTAGTCTACAAGCGAAAGATCTAAGAGGGTGAGGAATATTTAAATTAATAAACTAAATTGGCATTTGGATATGCCAATGGGATATTCTGTATGATAACACATCATGGCCAGTATATTAGTGAGGGGCTCTTCCTCTTTTCTCTCTTTGGCTTTTGCTCAGGCTCTCACTTTTCTGGGATTGTGGTTTCAGTTCGGGACTGTCGCTCCTCCGGGATCGTTATCTGGGAAGGGGTCGGGCTTGCTCAGCGGGTGCTGAGCAGTTGCACTGTTTATCACTCATTTGTATATTTTGTTACTGTTCTCATTATCACCACTATTTTAATGTTAGTATCATTTTTTTTTTTATTTTTCTTATATTAAACTGTTCTTATCTCAACCTACAAGCCTCCTTATCCTTGCCCCCCAGTCCTCTCCCCTATCCCCTGGGGGTGGGGGGAATTGGGTGAACAGCTGTGTTGGCTGCCAAGAGCTAGCCCAGTGAAACTATCACACTTCTAAATAGCTCAATTCAGGGGAGATATTTCCCAGTCACTGTATCATGGTTTTCAACTGTCTTCAGGGAGCTTCCTATATGGATGAAAATTATGTCTCTTAAAACAGTCCAGCTCGTAAAGTGATTGACAATAAAAACTAGTGTTACCAGACACAGTAGATCTCATTTATATATTTATGATATTTGGCAAATGTACTGCTCTTCAAATTCTGAGTGCATTTACCTCCTGCTGAGGTAACTGAAAGCCAACAGTTCTCAGGATCAGTCAGTATACATTCCTCTAAAAAGAATGATTTATTTAGTTAGGAATATGCAATTTCTAGTCATGCTCTCACTGCATACACACTCACATTCTATCTTCACCTGAGCAGAAAGCAGAGAAGAGCTTGCACTCAACTCCTCCCTTCACATCCTAACAGCAAAGGAAGCACAATTTCATAACTGCTGGAATGGACTGATGACCCTGGGAGCTTTGTGGTGTTCTTTCACTAATAGGAATGTAAACCTAAACTATTAAATTATATCTATTTTTTAAGTAATATTAAAAATAAATAAATAAATAATAAGGCCCCATTGCACTCAAGAGTAGTTCTCCAAAGACTTCTCTCCCACATGTAGTTTCTCACTTTCAGAAACTGTGAAGAGAACTTTACTGTTGAATGTTGTGTTAAAAGCTTAAACTATCACACTTCCATACACATACACATACACATGCTTTAGACTTCAGTCATACTAGAGGCTCTTGAAGGACTGGTTGCAGTACAGCCCCATGCTGTGGGAGGGATGTTGCCTCTTGTATCACTAGTTCCTAAGTCATTTAGTAATATGAAGGAAATTCATCATTCAAAACTTTCATTTGTATAAGCAAAAAGACCTTAATGATTTTCAGTTCCTGAACATTTTGTTTCATTCTAGTAAATACTAGAAAACTACTGTATTACAGATTTAATCAAACATCTGTATGAATCAACCAAAGAAATTCTGCAAGAGGAAGGAAACATAGACTGTCCAACTCTCAGATATCTAACTACATATTTAAAAGTCCTATTCCTTTTTTAAGTAACATGTCTGTAATAGGTTGTCACAGACAAAAGAGGTTTTAGGGAGCTGAATCAAATTCATTGACAGGTAGAAATTACATTTGTGACCCTATCTAAAGCCTAATCCTTTCCTAAGATACTTCTTTCACTTCCTCCTCTTATCATTCAGCTTCTTATACAAGCTCCTGTAGCTTGCATTGGATTGATTTCCTATGTCAAATTGTTCCTAGTTTTGCAATACAAGGTATTTTTCCCAAATACATGTAGGTTTGCCATCTTGACTTGTCCTCATTGCCCTCTAAACATTATTCATTAAGGTCCTGAGCAAGGCTCCTATCTTCAGTCAGACTTTTGGTTCCTCCAGACTTTATCCATCCCTGTCTCTCAAGTATTATTTACTCCCCAAAATCTACATATCCAAAATGTAAGATCTTCTCAAGTCTTCCTCTTTCCATTGTGACTAATGTTTGGATCATTCTTCAACAAGGTTTTATGAAGTTAAAGACTTAATTCCTGGACTTACAGAAATTTAGAATACTTCTTTCAAGTATTATTATTTTTTAAAGACTGACATATCAAACTTCTCTGGGCAATCTGTTCCACTGTCTCAGCACCCCCACAGGAAAGAATTTCTTTTTAATATCTAATCTAAATCTGCCCTTTTCCAGTTAAAAGCCATTACCTTTCATCCTATCACTACCTGTCCTTGTAACAAGTCCCTCCCCAGCCTTCATGTAGTCCTGTTCAGGTACTGGAAGGCTGCTATAAGGTCTCCCAGAGCTTTCTCTTCTCCAGACTGAACAACCCCAACTCTTTTAGATTGTCCTCAAAGAAGAACTGCTCCAGCCCTCTGATCATCCTCATGGCCCTCATGGGTCCATGTACTTCTTACATTGGCGGCCCCAGAAGCAGATACAGTAGTTCAGGTGAGATCTCACAAAAGCAGAGGGGGAGAATCACCTCCCTCAACCTGCTGGGCACGTGATAAATATACTGGTATATGGTAAATACCATTCTAAGATACGTATCAGGATCTAAAACTTGATAATATTTTAGTGCAAAAAGAATCTCATTGGATATATTTAAAATATGTGAGGATATTGACCATTTCAAGGACAGCTGAATATGGCTGACATTTCAAAATCTTGGATTCTCCTTTATTCTCTGTCTATGAGTGATGTAAATTCCCAGGAAAATCTAAACTTGAGTTATCTTTTTCCTCTTTACTTCTATTTCAACAGCTATTTCCTATTCAATCTCCTTCTTCTAAATCCGTTTATATTCCTGCTAAGTAGAGTTTTTATTTGTGAATTATTAAATGTCAGATATCTGATGGCACCTTTGAGTTAGCATAAGCTTGTCTCCCGTGACTCACTCAGGTTCCAGAATATTAGAAAGCTCATGAATTATACCAAGTGTTGAACTGCAGTATGCCTGGCTAAGGAAAGAATGTACTCTTACCATACATAGTTTTATGTATATACTTTATGTATGAATGATTATTATGTGCAGTTAAAATGATATATAACTGTGGTTTTTTTAAAAAAGGTAATTATGTCTTGCCTAAAAACAAAAGTTACTCGTTAATTTTTAAGGGAGTTCTCATTATCAGAAGAAAGGAATGTGAAACTCATAACTAGCAACGAGGAAATTTATATAAATTTCAGTGGCAACGGAGCTGGACCTAAGTTTGATGAACTAGTAAATACAAGATAAGATTGTATTGAGGGTTCTCAAAGAACATTGAAGTTGAATGTCCATCTGTTTCCATCTGTTTTATTTACTTGGCTTCATTAGCAATTCATCTTTTTACTTTTTATAACAGAAAATAAAATCAAAGCACAAAATCTTCTAGCCACACTTCAACTTGGAACTAGGTTTCTGCACACGAAAGTGAGAGGATAATCTCTTATTTGAGAATTACAGCTGTTATTTATTTGTCCTTACAGTTTTAGCACAAATGAGACTTTACATTTATAACAGTTTTTGACAATGTGCTATCTGTATTGTAACACTACACAGATCATTAACATTCAGTTTTAGCCACAAACACAAGTCATACTGCTGAATATATCAAAACCTGTAAAGCCTATTAATTAGTAACACTGGCAGTTGTGTGATATCTTATTGTCATTCATCAAACAGCTTTATTTTGGTTTAAAATGATATAACTAAAGGGCTTTTTTCCTCTGTCATTCTTAATTTACAATCTCATACAGGGACAAACCCACACAGACACAAACCCACACATAATATGGCCTCATTAACTGAAAGCGAATGCATCCGAAACAAACAATATTTTAGCAATTTTTGACAATATAATAGACAAATTGCTATCCAGCAATTCAAGATGATGCACACACTAGAAACAAGTGACTTTAGCTGATAACATTGTAAATCCTAAATTTCTTCTGAAGTAATATTTACAGGAGTTCTTATTACCTGTACATAAGCCCCAGTAATTTAGCCTGACTGAATGCTGACTATAATAAAATCAGACATTTCTTTCTGTATCCATTACAAAAGTTTTCATTTGTTTTATTTACTTGGTTTTATTAGTAATTCATCTTCTTACCTATTGAAACAGAAAGCAAAATCAAAGTACAAAATATTCTAAACGTAGTCAAGTAACTCAGTGGTTGTACTGCCAAAGAAGAAAACCCAGATAGGTTGTAAAGTAATTCCTTCAGTTTTAACATGAAGCCAGGAATATAAAATCATGCAAGCATAAGAAACCATTTGCAGATGTTGCAGTATATGCTTCTTGTAAGAACTCACAACTCATTCTAAAGTCACAAACCTCTTTCACTTGAAGGGGAATAATCTTGTTAAACTAGAAAGACAGAAGCTTCTACCACAATACAGTTATATCCCTTTAAACAGATATTATTAGGTAACAATATTAACTAGTGGATTAGCCATTGCTTCAGTAGTTAGGAAGTCTTAAATAGTAATCTGACTCAATTGCCAGATGAGAGGCATCCCTCCTTGACATCATCTGTTGCTCCCAGAGAGGTCCAAGTATCTGCAGGCTGTGTGTCACACATGCTGGCATCAGGATGTCCCAGATATCCCAGCACACCTCAAATGGCAATAGACTGCTACATGAAAATCCTTCCCCTAGTCAATACAGGAAGAGGAGTGAGGCAAAGATTCACTTTGCTACTCAATGTGACCACTTCAGAAGGAGAGGAATTGCTCTTTAAATACACTGATTTTATTTAGCAGGTCTTCATTTATGATAATAAAATTTTGAACACATGGCAGAACTGTAGTTACTTGTGTAGTCACCTGAAGACAGGTATCTTATTCTTGAATGGTATCCTTGCCTCAGACATCCAGTGTCTCAGTAGCCTACCTAGAATCCTCAAAATAAACACCAGTATCAGTCAAAGAATCTTAAATGTATTAAATATTTGTCAAAGAGTTGTCAAAAAGAAAAGTTAAATTATATAAATTGGAACCTCTATTAATAGCAAGTAGGAGTATGAAAGCCTAAGCGAGACGAGCAGAAAATTAAAAGGTCCAAGAATGAATGATTTCCAGACTATGGAAGAAAAATCTGCTGAATACTATCAATTTAATAGTTCAATTGTGTAGAGCTGGGAAAAATTACTCTTTCAAGAGACAGAAAAAGAAGTGTTATTTTCTTCTACTTATCTTCAGAATTCTTATAAAATGTAAGCACTTAGAGTTTGAAAGGTCAAAAGTAGATTCCCCAGTGAATCTTCCTCATGAAGAAGTTTTATTTACCATTTTAAGTCTAAAGAACAACTTCATTTTGAAATATCACATCATAAGTTCATTAGAGAAGCTCAATTTCAGAAAAGTCTTCTTGTTGCAATATAACACTAACTTTTCTCAAAATAACTGTCTTCAAAAGAAGGAAAATTTGTTTCTTATAATGAGTAGAAGCACATGAACTATGCATAAAGTTAATTTGATACAAATTCAAATAGTGGATTCCTAGCTAAACTTATTCAGGTTTTTGACACAAAACTTAACAAATCATTTGCTGAGAATAAACCAGCACCTAAAACAAGCATCACCATATTGAGATAGAACTTATAAGAGCTCTCCCTCTGCAGTGCTAAGAAAAATAAAAATGTTATGAAATGTTTATTGCTAGAAATTAAATATTTGTTCTTACCCAGTAGCTGAAATACTCCAGCAGAAAGACCCTGATATTTTTCAAAAATATGTACTTTCACAGAGCCAGGAAAAAATCTGCCCCAATTTACTTGTCCTCTATGGTCTATATAATAGTTCAGTAATTACTAGACTAATATTTGAGATTTCATCTCATAGAATCTCTGTTTCCTCTCAGGTAACTGCTGATTTTTATAGAATATAGGAAATTTACTGAATAATGCCTTGTGAATCTCTATTTCAGCACATTGTGCATAATCTCTGATTTCCTTATGATCTCTTAAGTGTCACTCGGTGTGCAAGAAGTTAAAACACACTTGTTATGACAAGTACTGCCTGTGGGCTGTGGAGTACCCCACTTTCTGCATAACTTTTGTCACTGTGTATAATTTTTAATATTTGGCTGGGAGTTGTCATAGAAAACTGAATGTGTTCTTGCACAATGACATTATACTGGCTTATTTTCAAAGATAAATATCTTGAATTCTATTTAAAATGAGATGATGCTCCATGGCAATATATAACAGTCCATCTACTGGATAGGTGGAGGAAAACAAAGGCATCCATCACAAAGAGATCTGATTGCTTAAAGAGAAAAAGGAAAAGCAGCACTGATACATGGATTTATGTCCACTGGTCCAGAAGCAGCAGTGATTTTACTCAAGTCACAGACTTTGAATTTGAGTTATTCCTAAAATGAAATGATGAAGTGGAATCATGATCCAGTACTCTAAGCTTGAAGTACTTCACTGTCCCAAAACATTTTCATTTTCTCAGGAATTGCTCAGTATATCTGTCTCTATTTTTGAGAGAGGAAAGGAGAGAGGAGGAGAGAAGTGAAGATATTATACTAACAAAAGTTAATCTTTGTCTTTCTAGTTGAAATCACTTTAGCTGACTGAAATTATGAACATTACAAAAAGGCAAACTGAGACGATATTCTACTGCAACGCTACAGAGGAAAAATCTAGTGAAGAGGAGAAGAGGCACTGTCATGATACACCATAGCATGAATTCAGAATTGATTTTCTTTACTTGCTGGACAAGAGCACATTTTTATACAAAGCTCTGTTCATGTCCCATAGCTATTTAGGGTCTGTAGGAGGAAATGTTGACAGTCTCTTTCTTAAGCCTTCTTGTAGCAAATACTGCAGCCACTGCCAACTTGGCATTGCTACACTTCTATTGGACTCTATGTAGGATTTGAAAAGCACAACAAAATGAGGAAAATACTCGCCTCACAGCAACTACGGGATTTTCTCTTAGAAGATAAGTATTATGAAATGTATGTTGCTTTAATGATTAAAATTTTCTAGCATCTAGATGGGACACAAACTACGGACCTACAGTGATTAAAACCTACACTTAAAATACATCTCTGGCTTGGAAAAAAATCAATTTTATATCTTTTAATATTTCTGCAGTAAAAATATGTGAAGATTTGCAGTGACTCTCAAACAATGAAAAAGAAAGAAGTACGATTTCAAGATGCTAAATTATTTATTGCTGTAATTAAATTTACAAATAACAATTTAGTACTTTATAGAGGTTTAACTTTTTCCTCTTTTTAGTGATACTAGCCAAATGGGCCCTTGCAACAAGGAGTAGGTAACTCCAGATCATTTTAGATGTTTTAAACATTAATCCATAGCAGAAATACAATATACAAATATTGCCACTAACAGCCAGTGTGCTGCCTGCATTGTTGAGCTCCAGAATGGTTATGTGTTTTGCATCTTGAACAGGCACAAGGTTCATGAAGAAGCAGAAAGTGGGGAGAAATTACTGATATTTTGTTTGCAGAACTTTATTAGGTATTTCTGAATTCTATTTCAACTCATGAAAGATGCTCATGAAAGACCTGTTCATACTGTACTTATCACATTTTCTGAAGCCATAGAAGAACAGAGAAATGGCTGTGCTGAGTCAGATCAAAAGCCCATGGAGTCCAGTTTCCTTTCCATAGCAGCCAATAGCAGATGCCTAAATAAGAAAAAAGGCACCACAGCATGGTATGCGCCAGAGCTCTTCTGGCCTCCAGCTCTGCTCTTCTTCAAAGAAACCTTTGATTTTGGGTTCAAGAGAAATTAATGAATGTCCAAACTGAGTACATGAAGCCACTTAAGCATTTTCTGTCACAAAGGAACTGTTGGCCTCCTTTAGCTAACACCGTGCTGGAATTAAACACCAATTTTGTCTATTGTAAAGGGGAAGGAAAACAGTCAGGATAAACACTGTTTCTTGACTTTGTACATTGGAGGAGGTTTTAATTTACCTGTAAAAATTCCAGGGGAGGAGTCGCAGCATGGGAGGGAGAAGAATGCTGGTGCTGGTGGCGGTGCTAACTGTGAAGACCCTTGTGGCTTTCCAGGCACTGCATGGTCATTCAGGTGAACTTTTAATGTAATACAGTATTTCTGCTAGTATATAGTATATATTATGCTAGTCCATAACTTAGAATGGACTAAAGCACTGAAAACTGTGGCATGTGGTTAGGCTAGTGATCCCCCTTCTTGTTTTCCACTGAATATTAGGACGTAAATCTAATCCTACACTGTATTTTCAGATACAAAACTGTTATTTTAAAGTACTAGTCTATTGTCATGCAAAGAGTAAAGTCATTTTCTGAAATGCTTACCAATTCACAAAAACGTTTTCAGTTATACTATATTCAAAGTTTTGTCAGATCATAAAATCCTGTGCTATTGATTCTCCTCATAGTACTATCTTTTTTTTTTTTTAATGTTATGAAAATGATATCAAGCTTTTAGGGACATTGGGACCTGTATTTTGTATAGAAAAATCAGCTGCTGCTTTTTTATGTCTTTGTCTCTGTTCAGATTGAAAACCAGTAATGGCAAGAATTTACCTTGATATTGCATCTCTATTTTCTTAGCAATACAGTTTAAAAATTTTAAATGGCAATGATTTGTGAGCAGCAACAAGTGGAATTGATAATGAAAATATCTCCTTTATAAGCACTCTAACCACTCCTGTCTATCTTCTTTAAGCTTGATACTCTTTCTTCCAGGCGTTAGACAAATGTCTCACATTTGTTGCATTTGACAGGGAGGAAAAAGACTATCATCACCCTAAACTAGGTGCATGAATTAAGAAGCTAAACTGAATCATTCACTTCCATCATTTCCACAATGGAAGTGATTCTTTCCATTGTCTATAGAAAGACTGAAGAGATATTCATAAGTCTCTTACCAAAAGTTGGGCAGTGTGAATACTTAACACAGTGAAACCTGCTTAAACGATGAGGATGATGCCAAATAGTCTATATAAAGTTCTGTACATCTTACATCCCATTAATGTTTCTGGGCACCCAATATTATTGGTTAGTTGTACATATTGATGTTTACAGAAGACAATACCATAAAAAAACAGGAAGGAGATTTAGCATCTGCAGTATTCTAAAATACAAGGTATGACTCTTAACTGTAAAATGTCTTTTTTATATATATGATTTATGTATACATATATATAAAAAAGAAGACATGACTACAGAAATATAAAAGTATATGTGATACTTATGTCCAGGCATATCTCAAAACATCCAATTAAATAGCTATTTCAGTGTTTCCAATCTAAACTTTCATGTGGAATCTGCTCTCTAAAGACTATACTTATATTATGGAATATTTGCTTCATCACCTTGTCTTATAACTAAAACTAATTTAAGAATTAATAAGTTGCAAAGACATTGTAGACTGTCAGTAATACAACGGAGAGTTTTCTTAAAAATATCTACCTAATGTAATAATTTCATTTACTCCTTTACTGTTTGTGTGGGCAGGATTAAATTTAATTGTAAAAGCACAAAAAAGACAGATTTTATCAAATTGCTAGTTAAAGTAATTAAAGAAAAAATAAAATAAATGTAGGCCAAGCACCTTTGAAATCACAAAATCTTGGTTTCTTAATGCTACAAGAAATAAGCACAGTATTAATATACATCTACATGTCCAATAGAAATTGATGTGGGCAGTAAAACTTTTTCTGTTGTGCACCTGATATCGATGCTGTATGGTTTTTTTGTGGGCTTTAGTTTACACTGGTTCTAGTCTAGTTCCACAGGTGGAACACACAAATGTGACTCGAGATTTTGGTTTAGTTTCACACGAAAAGAAGCCAGACTGTTAATTCCAAGGCTGTCCAAATATATGAATCAAAGTACAGTCAGTGGGGAAAATAAGGACATTCACTTAAAAAGATCCCTCCTAACTTGGACTAAAACACTAAGGCAGATGCAGACTAATTAACAACTCCTATATTTATTGCTGTTTTAGTACTACTGTAAAATGAAATGTCATGAAATGCAAATAACTCAGTTATTTCATTTAGTTTTGGAAGGGGAATTAGTCTAAATGATTACAGTTTAAAGCATTCGGTTAACCAACTCTTGGCTATTTATGCCTCTTTGAACGTGACATTTAAATTATCAGAGCAAAGGCTCAAAGTCATAATACCTGAGTAGACATCCCCTACTTCAAGAATAAGTAAGATCCATGTTCTATAAATCTGGAGTGTCTGAAGACTTGCAAATTTTGACAGAAAAAAATTCAACTATTTTGAAAAAAAAAAAAAAAAAAGGTTGAATTTTATTCGTATTCTGCTTAGAATTCTGCTTCTAAGCACCAACCAGCTAAACATGAGACTAAATGAAGACAGTGTATGAAAAGACTATTTTTCCATTCACAGGTTAAGAAAAGGAATTTTAAATTTCTTAGAACAATTGCAGAAACCAATTATCTATTTTCAAATCTATGTATAAAAAACTCAAATGTTCATCTTCCCTTGAAAATATCACCAAATTTTCTGGACCAGTCTCTTCTAGTCAAGTATATGCCCCAAGGCCTAGGGCATATTCCCATGATATGCCATTATCTCCAAAGTGCACCCATGCTGTCAGTTAAGCCATATGGGCCTCTAATGGTGTGCACTTGCCCTTATATTTGGAAAGAGAAATTTGACGTTCCTTTTTTTATTCCATTGCCAAAAAAGATCCAACGTCCCAATATTCTTGTGCTCAGCAAAAGCTCTGCTTAGGCTGAATAAAATCATATAAATGTCCAGTGCAGTAGGACAGAAGCAAAATAATGTCCAAACATTTAGTGAAATAAGTCATCATTATCTGCGTCCCAAGTGATATCAAAGACTGAAGAAAAAGTTCACACTTTCATTTTGCTGTCTAATTTCTACAGACATTAAGATATGATCATTTAAGCAATTTTAGCATGATCTCATATAATCAAATATGTGTGAGTTAGTTTGCGTAAGGGGAGAAAAATAGAACTTATTTCCTAGTTGATAACACTCTGCTGAACAGACAGTAACTGTTGGTAGCACTGAGAGAGACAAGCCTTTTCACAGGTAGTAGTAGGGTCCTGATTCTTCTCCATGTTCAGGAAACTTGGAATAGCATATAATTAAATGTCAGTTGGAAGGACAGAGGACTGACATCAGCTATTTTTATTTGACTGTGAAACATTTCAATTGTTTACACATCAGCATATCATTTGGGGTTACTAATAAAGAGAAAAAAAAAAGTTATTGACTACAATAATTTTCATGATGCTATGAAACTATGCAACTTAGAGTGATAGGAGACTTTCAAATGCTAGTATATTTCACTAAACCCAGAGGCAGGGAGCTATAGAGGCTCCATTGAGTTAGGAGCCTTGATACAGGATTTTTAGAATCTCTGCACTGTAGTCATGTGCTCAGCCAAGCCTCTGGAATTTTAATATTTGACATCTTATTTTGATACACCCTGAAATGCAGCTGTAGTGGACTTTCAAAATCCATTCTATGAGCTGAGAAGATCTTCCTCCTTGCTCAAGAATCCAAGACACTGAAGTCAAAATATTGAAAGCCTTGAATGCATTTCTAGCCCTCCCAGATCTTGGGAAGCCTTGCCATGTATATTCTCTTGGCATTTTAGACTTACAGTACAGATCATATCCTGCTCTATCTCTTCTCTCTTCACTTTGGCTTTGGCAAAAAAGTACAATCAACTATTTTTATAACCAATTTCCCCTTCCAAAACAAGGATATTCAGTCAGAATATTCAAGAAAAGTAGAAAAGGTAGCATGAAACTACTTCTGCACAATTAACTGAAATATCCCATATTTTATTCTTTCTTATAAAATAGTATAGATTGCATAAATTTTGCTGTCTGCAATTTTGGAGTACAATATATTAAGACTGTGATATGAAGCATCTGGTTTGTTCTTTTTTATTTTCCAAGTGGAAGTACTAATAGTATTATTAAACATAAATACAACGTAATAAATAGACATAAACAGTATAAAGGTAGTGCACACAGTAAAACATCCATAAAGAACAAGTAGCTACATTTTTCTTGAAAGTTAGATGTTCCAGTTACTAATAATATAAATCCACAACAACTATTTCTTCCAGAATATAAATATACTGTTCATACGCAAGCATATATCTTTTAATAATATTGCTTTCTATTTATTCAACCAATCTTCCTGGCAGAAGACTTATATATGTGACTCATTGTTAATGGGTAAAAATAGTACTAAATATAACTTATTTGTTAGTCACATTATAACTAGTGGGAAATTACCATATTTTAACACAATGATAAAATGTAACAATACCAAACTGAAATTTTATTTTCATACAGTGCTGAAGCACTATTTTTTCTGGCTATTAGCTATGTTGCATATACAAAATATTCTATCCCTCCATTAGACTGTGATTTAAAAGGAGAGACAAGACATATTAAATGTTACAATAAAAAGCCATGATAGATTTTAAAGTTTTTATGAAGATACCATTATGGCAATCTTTTCTGGTTTTCTGTCGAAAATTTCTATTTAAAATGTAACATACCATTCAGTAAGTTTCTGACAAACGAGTAAAAAAATATCTAATGTCTTCTAAAGTTTAGCTGTCCAAGTATTTAATTGCTACTACTAAGGAAAAAAAAAAGTTTTTTACCTGGTCTGACAAAGATTTAATTTCAGTTCTGATAATTAGATATTGTTTTATTGCTATGTGATGTGTCAGGATTACGTTTGATCTCAGATACCTCTTCTTCATTTCAGTGCTTACCTTCCTTCTGCGTGCCAGCTATCTTGCATATCTTTCGGATGCATTAAATAGCCTCTTTAGTCTACTGCTGTTTCATTCTTCTCACTTTCATCTGAGACCCACATAGACATGCAACTTTTTTTTAGAGTAGTCTGACTTATATTTTCTTTTTTACGCTATTATATGATAACAGTAGTTTCTTTGAATTGGTATAAGACTTAACAGCCCCAAACTTATGGCAAATAATACTTTTTAACACAATGAATTTTGAAGGTTTGAGACTGCAATAAGTATTAATGACCACACATCACATTTTGCATTACTCTGTTAAATACCTGCAAAAGCTAACTCATAAGCAGGAACTGCGTGGGAAGAGAATTTGTTCTTTTTTTGTGAGATGGTACTCATCTTTAAAGTACCTGCCTATTTGGGATAGTTTTGAAACAGGTAATTGCTAGAAAGCCTATTCCAGCCTTTAAACTCAGCCACTTTATGTGCTAATAGAAATTGATATGCAATTTAATGATCCTATTCAATTCCAGTCAATAGAATTATTATTAGTCACTTGAACTGGAAATGGATTGAATCTTTTATAAACATTCTGCAGTAACAGATTTTACATGCACCATTGAAACTTATATAATGTTCTACCCCCACATAGTCACTAGTATAGAAGTTTACAGAACATTACAATCCGGTGCCACAATATTTAGAAAAATGGCATGGAGAGTTAAAAGACAAAGTTATTTTTTACTGAAGGTGCATGAAACAAAAATCCTACATCATCTCCCCCTTTTTCATGCATTGTACTCTCTTCTAGTACCTCATAAAAATAATATTGCTTTGAAGATGTTAAATGAAGACATTCAGTGCTTCAGGTTTTATTTGTTCAGAAAAAATTAAGATCTTGATGCTTTATTTCTTTCCATTTGCAGATGCATAAAGCAGTCACTTTTGAAAATGAACCCTCTTAAATTTATAGCTAGCGTGTTCTCATTTAGTCTAATCTCTGCTGGCTCAGCGCAACATGCTGCCTTTACAGAGCATCTACCAGTAAACGCACCCTAACAAATTCTGTAATGGCTAAGGAAGAAAAGGAAAATCATCCCTTTAAATGTTAGTATACTTCATAGAAATATAATAGTTTGATATTTGCATAATAAAAGTATAAAAAGAAATAAAAGTTATAATGTGTCATTTCATTTAGTAGCTGACCACCTGGACAAAGAATTGTTTATTTCATAGCAGACTGATGACAATGTTTACCTTTTTATATTAACAAGGACGTAATTAATTTTGACAAAATCATTAAAGAGCCAGATAGTATAGTGTCAATTGTCTTTTGTTCTCAGATAAACTAAACTGCAAGCTTACATCAGCTATAATTCTTGGAAACTCCTTTCATAGTTCTGCATTGCAACTCTGGAAAATTATCTTAATGAACTGATTAAGCTATCTAGATGTTGGATGCAACTAGTTAATCTGCAAAACAAAGTTTTTCTCCTAACCTCAGAACATGAAGAATGTTTTCAGTCTATATTTTTAATTTTCATTTGATGAATTGGTTTTAATTGATAAGTACTGAACACTTCTGAAAAAGTTTTGTATTTTAGATATTTTGCATTCTGGATTGTTCACCTTGCCAGAATGCAAGCCTAAATAAGCTCATCAGGCAGTAATGACATTTTAAAATAATGTCACTGGTTGGATCAAAAGCAGAGATTAGTACAAATGTCCTTAGATCACTGTTGCATGGAGATAAAAAGCTCAGCAAACATTAAATATGGAATTGGCTTGAACTTCAAAGTTTTCTGACTCCTACCTGTGTGTTTCAGACTGTACAATTAAGAACTCACATTCCTGCAAATCCCCTTTTCATATAATAAGTTGCTATGAGCATCCTGGACTCAAGCCCTAGATAAAACCGCATTTCCTTCTTTATGCCTCAGACACCCTAGTCATGGAATCTTACTCCTTCATAATAAAGAACCTTCTAAGATCTAATGGGGACAGCAGATCTGCTAAAGTGCAGATCTCTTATCACTATCACTAAAGAAAACATAAATCAGAGGAAAACTTGTCCCTCAGTGTGAAAACAGACTGTTTATCCATTTGAACATTAACAATATATTTACAGTTCTGATGATTCTCTTAGGTGAGTCAGAAAAAAACAGTTTAAATTGTTCATTTAATTTGCAATAAAAATGTTAAAAGATTATATTCTGGATTCCACACGAGAGTAGAAGAAAAGTTTAAATCACTATATCTAAAAAGATCATAGGTATAAAAACAATACCAAAAGAAATAAGAAAAAAATGAACTACTTCTGTTAGAACAGAAAATTTAGATTTTTTTTTTTTTTTCTTAGAGAAGATAGACTATGAAATACATCAAAGGATTTATCCTGATATTATGTATGATTGTGGGTCTATAAGGTAACCATGGAGTTCTAGGCCTGAGTAAGTTAAGCAAGCCCGCTTCCTCATCAAGAAATTCACCTAAGGGGTATTTCTCTGTTTAAATCCCACCTTTCTGTACTACGGAATTTCAATCTTCCTCATCAAGAAATTTACCTAAGGGGTATTTCTCTGTTTAAAAAAAAAGCTACCACAACAACAAAAAAAAATCCCACCTTTCTGTACTACGGAATTTCAACTTTATAACATAAAATGTTCTCAGGCATGCTTTCCCATATTTTCCCCATTTCTGTATCTAGACAACATACTAAAACCATGATCAGTTTTTGTAAACCTATGGAAGGGATGCTTGACTAGGAATGGAAATATTTGTTATCACTTTTACATTCCTTTTAACAGACCTTGTTTCCATAAATTGAATCATTGTCTTTGTTAACCACAACATTAAAATAATTCTCTAATTTTGGAGACTATCCACATTAACCAATCTATGAAAACTGCAAATAATTAATTTTTTTCTCATCTTCTTTATATTTTTGAAATCTGTAACAATCAGACACTGCTTGATTTAAAAATATAATATTTAATAGATGTATTATCACTAGATGTTTGCTCTTACGTAATCACAATTATTTAAGCCCAGAAAAAATGCATGACAAATTGTAGTCTACTGTGCATATTCTGAGTAGTGGCATAAAAGAAATTTGATTTTCAGTGGAGTTTGATAAGTTTAAGAGAAAATATATACAGTTGTAGCAAACTGAACTTGATGACTCCTTTGGAAGGTGTTTTATGGCAACTTCTAATTTTCTGTCCCCATATATCTCTCCTTCACAGAGTTAGATGAAACTACTATAACAAATAAGCATTACAGGTTTGAGGTGACATCAAGAAACATATCAAGCAAAATGGAAAAGCAAATCCTTAAAATCCTACAATGCTCTAAGCAGGACCTAATTCAATTTTGTTTTATTGAAGTTGTGTGGTTTTCTATTCTGTACAACAGCCACACAACTGTAGGAAAGAAAAGGCAGCACCTTCAGGTTAAAGGAGGAAAGAGCAACTCTACATACACATGTGCACACACACAGCCCACCTCCCCCTACCCAGGCACTCAAACAAACTAAACATGAAGAGAGATCAATGTTGAGTCATCTTTGTAATTTCTTTTCTTAATTTGCTTGTCTATTGCAGGGAACATACAGTACACCTTTCTATTAACTTGTCTCTGAAAGAGCTTCCCCATGCTTCCAGTATACAAAATTGGTATGTCTGAATTCTGTTTTACTTAATTTAATCTTAAGTATAGAGATTGAGTTTTAAATGGCCCCCCAACATATTTTTTTTTTAAGAGAAGCACTATTGTTGCAGGCTTTTAGGGTGAGGTAAGTTCTACTTTTAAGCAGACAAATTCTGAACCTAAGTAATGCAGGAAGACTATCTCACCCTTCCTATAGTTAGGAAGGTTGAATTTTGGAAATGATTTTGGATTACATAATGAATAATTTCTAGAATTAAAATGTCTCAAAGAAAAATTTCAGGAAACCATTTGACAAGGGTGGATGGATATTATTGTGGGATTGCACCAAGCCACAACTGAGTAATATTACAAATTTATTTTAAAAACAAACAAAAGAAGTTCATGCATGGTGCTTTTACTTTACACTTTAGATAGTAGTAATAATAATAGTGATAGTGACAGTAATAGTATAGCTGTCTTACTTGATTATTCTTATCTTCCAAATAGGAATTAGGAAGAGGGAAGGCAAGAAGGAAAGGCAGGAAGAATGGAAGAAACAAAGCTTAACATATGGAAAATGTCTCCTTATCTCAGTAATCTGTCTCACAAAATAACTTGACCTCTATTCAATGTTTTAGTCTGCCTACCAATATATTATTATGTCTTTGTTTTTCTCTTGTCATGGATACTAATTCATCTGTATTGCAAACTGGGATTTGTTTCCTTGTTGTATGTTCATTATTTCTTTTTAATATTAGATTATTTAAATCCATAGCTGAAACAGAAAAACTAAAAATACTAGATGTACCTGTAATAGCATACAAAGAACAAAAAGGTACTATTGTTATTCAGGAGAGATGTTACTCTCATCCTGTTTACCTGAATTAGATTAAATAAATCCTTTGAATCTGAAAAACTGAGTTACAAATCTAAGTTTTCATAATGACTATAATTTCAGCTCAAATAATGAGGCTTGTGGCATTATAAAAAAGTTTAACAGTAGAGAAAAGACAATCTTAAGTTTTTGGTCAGTACACTTTGGAATGTAAGAAATTTAGGAATATTTATTCCAACATCAGCAGTCAATATATCATGATCTGGGGATCTGTCACATCTATCATACTTGCTTTGTGAAATAAATTTATTGATTCCTAAACCTAGAAGAAATACTCAAGCAACTATGTTATATTTTACAAATAGATTACCCTTCTTAATTATATTAAAACACTAAATGGTTTAGGGAGAAATCTTTCTATTCCATACAACTTGTCTCCCAGCTACCTGGGTACAGCAGATGATGACCAACAGCTGATCTACAAACAATCAAATTAATGATCAATAGATGACAATCAAAACTTTCCATAATGGTAGTTTAGGTCATATACAATTCATTCAATCCCTTAACAGTACAGTAATCACAAAGCTATTAGCAAAAGTATGTGTTTATGGGTCAGGATGTGCTGATTTGTGCCTCAGTATTTTTGTGAAATATGGCAGTGGTTTTGGTCCGGTTCAAAATATGTAAGTATCCAAGCCATGATACTTGGATTAGCAAACACTGTGATGACTGAAACAAAGAGTAACAGAGAGCTCTGTTACTTCAGTATTAATTAGTCTGCATTCATAACTTACAGATGGTAGTAAATACTTATGATCTTTTATAAGCTAGTGCTAGGGAAAAAAAAAAAAAAAAGGCTGCTAAAATGTTTATTATTGTTGTGGTGAAGTTAATTAAATGTAATTTCTCTTATATAAAAGCCTATTTTTCTAAAGCACACAGTAGTATATTTACCAAAAGACAGTACGTAGCTCTTTAGAAATATTGATCAAAGCCTGTTGTGTTTGAAGGCACAAATAAAATGCATAGTTTCATGTACAGTTTTATTCTTCTTTGTTTCTCCTGCAAGACAAACAGGCCTCGACTTCAGACAGTTCAAACAGTGATATATAGGAATACTCATTTAGTTTTACATCTGAATTTCTGGAAGTAATTTATTTAGGTACTCAAGGGTATGTACACCAGAGATGATGTGGCTCTCACAGCGGGAACATGGAAACTGTAGTTGTGCAAGATACTAATAAAGAGCACTGGCTTTTTTTTTCTTTTTTTTTTCTTTTTTTTCCCTTATGTTAGGGTTGTATTAAGTCTGATAGACTTCAAAACATGGCAGATGGAACATTCAAATGTACTTAACATTTTATTATAAAGAAAGGAAGGATGTTCTCATCTGAAAAGTTTGCAATGTCTATGAAAGCTATCTAACGTAAGAAAAATAGGCAACTAATTGGGATAGCTGCCCAGAGAGGTTGTGGAGTCTCCATCTCTGGAGATGTTCAAAACCCACCTGGATGCTTTCCTGTGCAACTTGGTGTAGATGATCCTGCTCTGGCAGGGGAATTGGAGTAGACTTTAGCAGGAGGGTTGGACTGGATGATCTCCTGAGGTCCCTTCCAACCCCTAGGATTCTGTGATTCTGTGATTCTGTGACTCTAATATCTTCCCTAAGAACTGAGTAAGCTTCATTACTAAGTAGAAAGCTATATTTACCTTTATCATTTAATGGAAAGATTATTTTAATATACAGAAATATAGTTCTCTGTGATTGCTGTAGTACTAAACAAAAAAAAAAAAAAAAGAAATTATAATATTTACTAGCTAAACACTTATATTTTCCCTGAATACTCCATCACAAAAACACTCACTCTGAAGCTCGGAAACTATAACGATTACTTGCATTTTGAAAAGTACAATATATGAAAAGAAACTTGTTAACCTAACCAAAATGGGTAGGATATTTCAGGCTTAAAAGAAAATTAAAAAAAAATAAGATCTTTCAGAAATTAAAAGGTATTATAATTGGAAGATTTAATCAAGAAATGCCTAGCTTTGTACTCAAGCCTTTTAGTGTAAATTACAGATGAGTAAATAAAATATAATAGACTAGATAATGTGAATATGTTCAGAATTATTCTCTTAGATGTGGAACAGAAAGTTGCAGAGTTCAATGTACAAACTCTTATAAGTAACAAGTATCAATAGCAACCTAGTGGCATCATTTCTTTCACTTCTCAACAAGCTTTTACATTTTGAAACATGAAAACCTATCAAACTATTTACTAAGATATTACGATGGTTCCAACTATCTGCTGTGACCACAATGCACAAGAACTGCACTGCTAACACAGCAGAAAGTTCATGGACAGATTCTCCTCTGCAGGTAACAAAGGTTTATGGCAGTTTATGGCAGCTAATTATCTGGCAAAAAGAAAGCCATGCTCTGAGCTCTGATAACCTTACCATGAGAATAATCTGGAATGCCTTTTTTAAGAAACATCTTAAAACAAAAGGTATTGCTCTGAGATATTCAGTTTATCTTCTAACCCTGAAATACTGTACTTAGTATCATTACTATTACCTGAGAGGCTTCACAGGAACTTCTCATTCTGATGCTCTTTCTGCATCTGGACTTGTTCAGATATACCCTGGTCCTACTTCAGGAACAAAATTAGAATATGATCTAGGAACTTAAATTTTAATCCTAAAGGAGTGTGGTATGGTTTTATGTCAATTTGTAGTATCAGCTACAGTTGTATTTTAAAGCAAAGATGTAAGGAATGTTTATAACTACTAATTAGGATTGTCTTATAGAGGAAATCCATATCACTCCTCTGTCTAAAATTAAGGTGGGTCATCTTGCTGAAAGGAACACAAGTATCAGGGACACAAATAGTGAAGAAACAGGAATTTGACTTTGTTGCTTAGTGGTAAATCTCTTTACCTGGAAGAAGGGAGACACGGGAACTGATTTCTGCCCTATTGGACTAGTTTCAAATTAAATGAATAAATTTGTATAAATTTATCAATGTCAATCATATCCCTGGAAGCAAGGAGTAGAACTGATAACTCGCCTAATCATCTGAATGATCCAACCATTATGCTACTGGGAATATGACTGAATTTCATATTCTCTTCCTAGCCTAATTAAACTTTCCTTCTCCACCAGCACAGGAGAGCTACATAGAGGAGATGCAGAGCATGCCTTTTTTGCACAAAGCGTGGAATGAAATACCTCCCAAATGTGTCAGACAAATAAGATGAGCCTCTTGGATGAAAGTTCAAGCCATATAAAGGCACTATCTAGACTGGGAAAAAAAAAAAAAAAGAAAAAAAAAAAACAATTTACAGAAACACATATCACATTTGTGTCTTCCTGGACAGTTCTAACATATTCATTTTGGATGGTTCTCAGTTGGCTTTTTGTTATTTTATTATCTTACTATAACATGCTCAACCACTCTTGTGCAACGTATGGCACAGTTCTCTAAAACAGAGCTTTGAATTCTGTTCTAATGATTAGACTCTATAGGTACTACCACTAACTTTCAGGAATACGGAATACAGAATCTTTAATGTATGTAATGTTAATTATTTCTGCACTGAACGGCATCACACTCTGTCCTACCACAACTGCAGTGGTCCTACAGCAATCCAGTTAACAGTCATTGGGATACATCAGCTCAGTGGGATGGGATGTCACTTATTCTATTACCTTTCAGCTACAGGACAGAAAGGATGGGAAACCCAACAGCTGAGCATCTCCCTTAAGCCTGACACTTACCACTGTATTCGTGTAGCCCTAAGCTGGGATCTGTCCCTTCTTGCTGAACAGATTGGACTTCCCAATAGTATACATTTTCTCAAAAAAATGAACACTATTTTTGTATGAGTCTGTTCCTCATTCCTGTTTCATTATAGATGGAAATACAATAAATAATGAAAACATCCCACTTACTTGCATTCTTTACTTGTTTAGGACATCCAGAAAATTTATAAGGCCTTCCCATGCACATGAGATTAAAAGTATGAATTAAAGAGAAGAAATTATTTTATTTTCCAATCTTAACATTGTTTTAACATATTTAGGGGTTTTGAAGTTAATTCCACAGTTTACAATTTGCTGTTAAGAGAGTGCTTGGAATAGCATACGCTTTGTCTTCCACACTGTAAATCTTAACATTGCAGAGCACTCCATGTTTCACGCACAACGTAAAAGATACATCATAGCCATTAACCTTCCCCTTAGTTGCTGATAAAGTAAAATAGGCCCATTCTTTACAGTAACAGTAATGTATTTGTTCATATAAATATTCCTCTTGCTGCAATAAAGTTAGTATTTTACAGCTGCATACCATCTTTGCAAACTTTAAAGTGGCAATTAAAATTGAATATGAACAGAATACTAAGCAAAGATTTGAAAGCAAAAGGATATGGAAAAGCTTTTCCTAAAACTTCTCTCAGCAAAAACTGAAATTCAACATATAAATCAACTAATGTTTGCTTATGTGATTTTTGAATCTACAGTAAAGGTATGATATTAAATGAATTTCTGGTAATGAATTTCTGATAATCACTTTCTGAGGGCTGTTAATTTGATATAGCTAAGTATCCAACGTTTATATGCCTGGTACTGTTTTTATTGCACACAAGCTAGTTTCATCAGGAGGCTGTAAATGAAGGACTGTATAACGTAAAATTAAGAAGCTGTTTTGTAAATATATAAACAGAATTATACTTAATATTATTAATAATTTAATAAAATATATTATTATTTCATAATTGTTCATAATTTTAAGTCTCACAAGGGACTGAGACTCAGGAGCTCTAGCTTTGTCTTGTTTACCATGTAGCCTTGAGCAAATCAACAGTCGGTTTCTCTAGGCTTCCCGCACCAACAAGATGTACTTTAGCATCTCCCAACCAAGAAGCATATTTAAGATCAGATCAACACTCACTGTGAGGATTAGCTCATCACATTCATGCACAAAAGTTAGTTGGTGGCATAAGACAGTGAGATCCACAAAGTTACAGACTACCTCATTCTTCACATTTATTCATACAAAGCACATTCATGCATGACTGATCCTGGATAAAGACCTGTGGTGCTATAATACCTGAAGAAATATGCAGGATTTGCACTGTACAGTAATACTAATACTCCCCCAAAAAATCTATTCATGGATCTCATAATATAATCTTACAGTCACTTTTTTTTTTTTTTTAATTGGGTGTGGAATGAAAACAGCCATATTACTTGCCTCCTTCTTGCATATTTTCCTCATGACTCTAACACTGAAAGACTTGTTTTGACTTACTTATTTTAACTAAAAATTCAAAGAGATTCTGGAAAACAATAATTTCATAAACAAAGTAGCATAAAGAGACATGCCAGCTTACCAGTTTGTGAAACTATTGAGAAATAAATGCTCAAATATTGTTTTCAGATAATTTTCTATTCAGATATCACTGTAAGTATAAATTTAATCTCATGTATCAAAATCCACTTCAAACAGCCAGAAGATTTTTCAAAACAATAATTTGGCAATAAATTACTGTATTGGGTTTGTGTGGCAAGGTT
>NW_010312847.1:0-1625 GCF_000700745.2 Antrostomus carolinensis
GGGGGGAGCAGGAGGGTGGGTGAAGCAGTAGGGTCCTGTCAGCCTGTTGCACCTCAATGGGGTGAGTGGTGTGGGCAGGCTCAGCCCCACCTGAGTCAGAGCAGAGGATGCTTCTTCATCATCCCCAGCTCCTCATTAACCTGCTGCCCCAGGGCTTTCCCACGAGCATCACCCAGCCCGACTGGTGAGATGTCAAAGACCAGGAATGGGTGCTTGTTTATTATTTTTTTGCTGTCATCCTTAAAGGGTTGTAATCACAATTAGAGCATCTATGAGCCATGGGGCAGAGATGCACCTTCTTGTCAGGGTGCAGTGTCCAGGAGAAGAAGGGGAAAAAGAAGGACGAAAGGTTCACCCAGAACCTTTGGGTGACCTCTCCATAACCCACTCCCTGTGCCATACTCTGCCCACGCAGCATCCCTGGGCAGTGTGGGTGGTAGGTTGAGCAGAGGCCACACCTGAGGGTTTCTCAAGGCTTTATCTCCATGCTGCTGTCACAGTGTTTGCAGTGATGCTCTGTGTCTCCAGGAATGGGATGGGGGGTCCTTAATGCTGGAGCTTGAGCCTGGAATGTAAAGAGGAGCTGAGAAGCTCCTGGGTGGGTTTGTAGCAATGTGTGAATGGAAGGGTGCAAATCCCAGAATTACCCAGATTGGGGAAAAAAACTTTAAGATCTTGGAGTCCAACCATGAACCCAACACTGACCAGTCCCCGACTAACCCGTGTCCCTCAGCACTGTGTCTACACGACTCTTCAATCCCTCCAGGGATGGGGACTCCACCACTGCCCTGGGCAACCCCTTCCAATGCCTCAGAACCCTTTCAGCAAAGAAATTCTTCCTCACATCCAATCTAATGGGATCTCATTGCATTAACACTGGGGAGCGAAGGGTTTGGCTGCATGTGTGCCAGCACCTCTGGGATCTGCCAAGCTGCAGAGTTGCTGGTGCTGAAGGAAAAGAGGCTCCTGCACAGCTCTGCGCCTGCCTTGTGACTGCGAAATGGGTGTGCTTAATATAGGCCAAATGAAAACATTCTTCCCAAAATAGAAGACCTTCCTCAGAAGGAGCTGCAGCTCCAGCAGGAGCAGTCACACGGTGCCTGTTGTGGCAAGGTGGGCTCTGGCAGGTGTGGGTGTGAAATGCTGCATGTCCAGCCCGTGAGTGTGCAACCAGAGTGATGCCCACTGACAAGGTCACCTCCCCAAGCTCCTGTGCACACTGCAGCTGCCTGGTGACCTTCCCCAAAACATGCCAGCCAGCTCCTGGGTGCCAGATGTTGCTTCAGGAGAGGAGTTCATGGATGGGGTGAATACCCACATGGTTTGGATGGGGTGTGGAGGCATGTGGCCCTGTCCCTGAGCTGTGTGATGTCACAGGTGAAGGTGCTGCTGGGTCTTGTGCAGGCATGCTGGGGCGAGTGCTTGGGCTCAGGGTTGTGTTAGGAGCTGAAACATGTCCCTGCTTGTGGTGCTGCTGGAGCTGAGGTTTGGGAAGAGGTTAGGCTGGCAGGAGAAAGGGTGATGCCCATGTGCTGCAGCGCAGGGGTGGTTTAGACTAGACATTATGAAGAAATTCTTTGCTGTGAGGGTGGTGGAGACCAGGTTACCCAGAGAAGCTGTGGCTG
>NW_010312847.1:1637-14551 GCF_000700745.2 Antrostomus carolinensis
GTTACCCAGAGAAGCTGTGGCTGCTCCTCCCTGGAAGTGTTGAAGGCCAGGCTGGATGAGGCTTTGAGCAACCTGGTCTAGTGTCCCTGCTGATGGCAGGGGGGTTGGAACTGGATGAGCTTTAAGGTCCTTTCCCACTCAAACCAGTCTGGGATTTTGTGGGCTGCTGCCAGGCTCAGAGGACTGCACCCAGCTATGTGCTTACTGCCTGGCAAATATTGAATATTCATGCTCTTGTGAGGCTCCTGCAATGCCCAGGGGCTGGTGCTTGGGGACCTCTTGGCTGGCAGTGAAGATGCTGGGGGCTCCCAGCAGTGCTGAGTCTGCTCTGATGCTGGGTTGGTGCTGCACTGCCTCTTCTGTTGGGATGTGAGTGCAGGAACCCTGCAAGCTGTGAGCAATTTCAAAGGGTGAAAAGCATCGTACATCCCCTCCCTGATCCCATGGAGACTCCTGTTCAGAGGGTGCTGCAGGAGGAGATGGATGCTGCAGCTCCAAACCCCTTTTTGCAGCTTGGTCACTCTTGGTCACTCAGGACCTTTCTCCACAGCTGGTGGTGACAGTGAGAGCAGCAGCATTAATCCAGCTTGACTGGACACAGCTGCCTGCTTGGAAAATGGGGCAGATGGGGGGTGAGGGTTCAAACCTGGGGCTTTGGCAGGTAAAAAGAGCAAAGCCAACAATCCTGCTCTGTTAATCTCTCGGGCTGCAGCACGGATCTGCAGTTGGTGTTTTGTAAAACGTGAAGCTCTGCTGTTTTGGTCCGTGGAGTCTCACAGGGATCTGCTCAGGGAGGGTTTGGGAGCTGTGAATGCAGCCACATTGCTCTGTGCTTTGCCCATAATGATTATTAATGCTGTAGAGACCCAGAAATAGAGGCTCAGCTCTTGAACTCTTGCACTGTGTGATCTAGGTGGTGATACAATCTATTTCCCTCAAGCAGGTTTGGATTTCTCTTCTTCCAGTAACACATGAGGGCAGCTTTGTTTCTGCAGTGACAACCCAGGTCTTTAACTCCTGATCCTTATGTGGAACTAGACAGACCTAAAAAAACCTGGAGACCACCTGAGCCAAATAAAGCTGTCACATCCCCTAAATCCACTTAACTCTTCCCAGAACCTTAAAATTGCTCCAGAAGGAGAGCTGGCCCCAGGAATCAGTGCAGATGCAAATTTATGACTTGTTCTGGGACAAATGCTTGTGTTTTTAATTTGGAAAGCTCTTCCCCTGGGGGTTGGCTGGAACAAGGTGAAGATGACCTTGTGGTCATTCAGTTAAAGCTGGGAATGAAATTGTTAGCCATGCAAAGAGAGAAATGTGAGGACAGCTTTATGAAGAGGTGAGATAAGAGAGGGCATGGCTGGAGGTGCAGCAGGTTATGAATGGGGAGAGAGGATGTGGTTTGCTGTTTCCTTTGGTTGCTGTGGAGAAGAAAAAAAAGTATCTGAGAAATGGGTTTCCTGCAAGACAAAGATTGAGGGAATTCCCCTGGCTACCAAGGCTTTGCCAAGTTCTTTGCTCCCTACAGTCTTGTTGGTGGGTATCAACAACATAAATATTTCTGAAGAACAGCGGAAAAAAAAGGATTTCTATGTGAGTTTTTCAGGTGCTTTGCTCACAGAACCCTGTGTGACACCCCCATGGGGAAACTGAGGCAGAGAAGAGCCCAAACTGGAGGAAAATGCTGGACTTTGACAACAGAGCTGAGCTTTTTCTGCAGCAACTGGGCTGGATGAATGCTTGGGGGTCTTGGGTGGGAGTGCAAGAAGCACGTTTATTTCCTTGGAAAATGCAAAAGAAATCCTTGTTTTCATGAGCAACAGTCTTGGCTCTGTGTCAAGCAAGGGATAGAGTTTCTGATGGACTTTAGTGGTGAGTTATAACCTTCCTGCAGCCTGAAACAAACTGGGAGGGGGGTGGAAAAAAACCCCAGTGCCAGGCTTCCTGTGCCATGGGGCTGGAGAAACTCAAGCCCAGCATCACCTCCCTGCTCTGCCCCAGCAGGCAATTAATATCTGGGGAGAGCTGAGGTGGTTTAATGAAATGGGATGGAGGTAAATTGAGATTCTCTGAAATAAAATAGCTTTTTATGGTGCAGGGACTTAGCGCTGGGTGAAGTCAGAAACACTGAAGTGGATTATAAATGGCACTAGTTAATCTTAAACTAACACCAACAGGAAGCCAGTGGCTGGGGTGGGAAATTCCAAAGCTCACAAACAATAAGCCATGTCAGAATAAAAAACCTGTTCTCTTATGAACATTTATGGGGAAAGTCTTTTGGAAACACTTTTTTTTGCATTAAAGCCCAGAATTAAGTAAACAAACTGCACTGGAGCTGGAGGTTTTGTGTTCATGTGACAGCTTTGAATGTCTCTTGGAACCAACTGATGTCCATGGGTTTCCTTGAAATACTTTGATTTTTGGTTGAGCTGTGTCCTAATGCTCTCAGTGCTCCCTGGAAAATCTTTTGGGGATGTTGGTGGCAGTTTATGTGGCTTTAGGAGAGTATCAAGATGTGATGTGCTGGGGGGCTCAGCAGTAGCCAAGATGAACTGCTGCCTGTTCTGCAACAAACCACCTTCTGCACACACTGGTTTTGTGGCCCCATGGATCAGTTGATGGGTGTAACTTGGCTCCTAACACAGGTGCTTTGGCTTTCATGTGTGTTTTGCTGCAGATAAATCAAGCCCCAGACTTCTCCCTCCCTTTCCTGCCTGAAGGTAGTTTCCTTTTAAGAATCTTTTTATCCCTAATTATTAATAGATAATGATGATTTCCTTACCTATGTCTTAGCTTTGCCAACTGTGAAAGGCTTTTTAGAAGCTTTTGGACCTGACTTGGTTTGCTGAAAATATCTAGATAGTGTTTGTATCTCCTCCCAGAGAACTGAAGTGATAGTGGGATGGCAGCACCTTGCTTCCTTGGGCTTCACATCATTGCTTCTCTCATCTGATTAACCAAATAAATCTATCCAAAAGCCACTGGTGGGACTTGGTACCTTTGAAAACATTTATTTTTCTTCTTAAATGTTGGTTCCTGGGGAAGTTGGGAACCTCCTGGACCTGTGACCCAGGGCTGTGTGAGGATGGGGCTTGGGGAAATGCTGTGTGGCTCCATGCCAGGGCTGTTTCAAGCCATTCTCCAAATTAACAGTAGTTTAAAAGCAATTCCTTCCTCTCCTTCTGTTGAGGAAGGGGAGAGAGAGAGGCCAGGGTGAGCCAAAGGTTTATGTGTGTGGAGATGTAACCCAGAGCCTGAGCGTGGTTAAATTCCTGGGGTTGTGTTTGCTGCCTGAAATTTCTGCCCAGAAATGACAAAATTGAGAAGCCAGGGGAGGTGTTTTACAGGAGTGTTTGTTTTTTCTGCCCAGAAATGATAAAATTGAGAAGCAGGAGAGGTTTTACAGTAGTGTTCATTCACTGTGCAGAAGTGATAAAACTGCAAAGCAGGGGAGATTCTCCTGCCCAGAAATGATAATACTGGAAAGCAGAAAAGGTTTTATAGTCCTGTGTGTATTTTTTCTGCACAGAAGTTCTAATACTGAGAGGCAGGGCAAGGTTTTACAGTTGTATTTTCAAGAATGGCTTTGCAAAAATAAATGTGAAGCATCTGTTTGAGCAGAGGGCAGAGTCTCGTTCTATAGTGTGCAGGGAAATCCTGGATTAAAATATTTCTTCTAACTCTGAGATTCCTGCCCTGCTGAGTCAGGAGAGGTGATGTGCAAACACACCTGGGTTGTTGGGAGAAGAGACTGCCTGGTGCTCCCTACCTGCCTTGACATCACTCAAAAGGCTTTTCCCATGGGAGGATCCTTCTCTGGAGGGGGAGCTTCTCCATGCAGGTTCTCAGGCACGTGGTTTATCAATTTTCCTTGGTTGGGAGAGTTCTAGGAACAGGTAAACTGGGGAAGGTGGATGCCAGTGGGAATTACCCATCCCCTGCGTGGGTTTGCTAAGGCTGGAATATTTGGGCAGGCAAGGTTGTGTCGGGGCAGGAGTGCTATGACCTGAGCAAAGCCAGCAGTGCTGCCGGCTCCTGTGTCACCCTGTTGTGCATTGTGTCTAAAGACCAAAGCATCTGGTGGGTTTGTGCCTCTCAGGAGCCTGGCTGACCTTTTGGGGACACTGCCCAGGAGCCTGGCTCTGGCAGGGTGGTTTGTTTTGGTTTTTTTCCCTTTTTCTCACCATATTTTTTACATCCTGGTGATATGGATTTGCTGCACGAGCTCCCTACTGCCTTCTCAAATCCATCTCCTGAGCAGAAGAAATAAGATCTTCAGAATTACTCTGCAAATAGCTCTTAGAGAGAAAGCTGTAGTTCATCTCACACAGGATGCTGCAAGAGAGATTGTTGCTCCCATGGGATTTTCTTCTGGAGCATCCCCTGGGGATTCCTCTGCACCTTGTTTGTGCTGATCCCATTTTGTGGTGATCCTCTTGGGAGGGGTCTCCAGATGGAAGCGGCTGATAGTGGCTCTGCATGAAGGGCTCCCTCTGCCTTGAGGTTTAAAATAAAGTCAAATAACCCTGGTTGGAGTTCATCTTCTCTCTGGTTTTTGCTGTTATTTGGGTAATGTCTGCAAAGTGGGGACCCAACGTAACCAACTGGAGCTGGTTACTGCAAAGTGTTGATGTTCCAGTGCTGGGACAGACCTGGGGAGCTTAAACAGCAAAAATGGATGTGTTTACTATGCTGAGAGTCCCTTGTCCATGTCTACAGCTCTCCTGGTGTCCAAGTCCTGGTCAAAGCCACTGTCCCTTCACCTGCCACCCTCTTGGCAAGACTTCAGCCAAGCTGTCAGCTTTCCAAGGGCAGTCTTGCTTTCCTAAGTCCCTCTTTCTGTGGTGGACAATGTCTGGGCAGCTGTCATGATTAACAATCCTTGGACATGCCTTACCTGGGGCTGCCATCCCCTGTGTGGCTCCTCTGGGACTTCAGATTATCACTCCCCCCTGCAGTTTGTGATAACATGTGAGGATGTAAATCCCATTTTGATGATCCTGACTCATGCAACTCAGCACTCCTGACTCCAATGGGAAAAGCATTAGTCACATGAGCCTGTTTGCAGGATCAGGGCTCTAATTATGGGGTTTGCCTATCTTGTAGCGTGGGAACTGGAGCCATTAGCCCCTAAACCTCCCAGATCATTCCCAATACATTAATGTTTCTAATTAGTTAAGCCTGATGGCTCTTTCTCTCTGTAATGACAGCGGCGCTGGTACTCACTCGTGTTTGCTCTGCGTGCTGGTACTTCATTATATAATGATACAGAATGTGTTGTAATACCTATTCCCAACTGACAGTGGTTGGTTTTTGTTGGGGTTTTTTTTTAAACATATGCTTCATCCAGAACTGATTAGGCAATGGAGAAGATGAGCTTATGCAAATAAATGTTTGGGTTGTATCCTTTCTAATTAGCTGGGAAATTGTTAATGCAGGAGGGGAATTGGGGCCAGGTGAGGACCTGGAGCTGGTGGATCAGTTTATAGAATCCCAGATTGGTTTGGGTTGGAAGGGACTTTAAAGCTCATCCAGTCCCAACCACCCTGCCATCAGCAGGGACACCTTCCACTAGACCAGGTTGCTCAAAACTTCATCCAACCTGGATGAAGACCATTGCTGTGGGATGAAAACCCATTGCCTGATTTCATGTGCCTTTATGGGTTGAGCTGCCCATTCCCCAGACTGTGTTTCATTCCCAATCTTTTCTTCCCTTCCTTCCAGGGAAACCATCACCACGGCAACCTCAAACCTCCAGGCTCTGCCTCGGAGCTGCTCTCCCATCATCAGGACCCAACGGGTAAGTGCCTGGGCAGGACCAACCATGGTGGCACTGGCTACCAGGTCCCTTGGGCTACTACAGACACCTCAGTGCAGCCTGGGGAGGTGAGGGTTGGTGTTGGGTTTGGCAGGGTGTGTGGGTATATAAACCTCATACTCCAGCCCTCCTCATCCTCAGGGTTTGTGCTTTGTACAGGCTTAAAAATGGGTGGCCATGGCTGTCCTCATATGGAAAAGCTCTACCCTGGCTCTGGAGGGGGTGGCTGGGTTCAAGGTGAACCCCTGTGCTGTTCCCCTGGTAGAGGATGTTCTGGTCCTGGGGTCCAGGGTGTGTTGGTCACCATCACAGCTGGTTGTGCATCCATAACTAACAGCCTTGGATAGACCATGACCAAGCCTGATCCCAAATTTTCCATCATGTTGGGATCCTAAGGGAGAGCAGCAGGGCCAGCACCTGCAGACAGGGACTTTGTACCCTCTTGGCACTACCTGGCCTTGGAATGTGGTACCACAGTGGTGACCATGGCTGTGCTGGGCTGTCACATGTGCACATCCCTGGTGCTGTGCAGTAGGGTGGTGACCCACCTTCCTTGTAGGTGGGCAGAAATGGGTGCTCTAAGAAAAGGGCGTCACTGCAAACCTACTGCAGGGTCAATGTTTCCTGGCAAGGGGCAGCAGCAGGAAACACAGTTCACTTCTGGCATAATTGGGATTAATGATGTGGAACTGGTGAAACTGGGGGGCAAATGGTGTGTTAGAGTGGGTGTGCTTTGCCTGGAGCTGGTTTCTGGGGAGGGGTTGAGTCAGAGCATGGTGGGTGGGATGCTGGGGGGCAAGTGCTGGGTCATAGCTCTGACCCTGGCCCTGACCCTCTCTGTCCCTTGGTCCCCACAGGGCAGGATGAAGCTGTTGGGTGCTGTGTTGCTGGCTGTTGGTCTGCTCAGCACTGCTGCCTGGGGGGAACAACACCCCTGGCCGGATGAGCCTTCACAAACCTGCTTCTTCCAGATGCTCAGCAGCTTGGACAGAGAGTTCTGCAGGTGAGTGATTCCCTATTGTCCCCTTTCCAAACTGCACCAGCCCTGGGCAGCCTGTCACACTCTGCCCTGGTCACCTCCTGGGACAGTTAATTCCAGTATCCCCTTTACCAGGGCTATAAATATTGGTTGCTTTCTTCCTTTTGCCAGGAATCTGGGTTAGAGCTGCATCTCCCACTGTGGTGGTTTCACTCCTTTGGCTGCAACCAAACAGTCACTCTCCAACCATCAGGGAGTAGAGGGGAGAATTGGAAGGGTAAAAGTAAGAAAATTAGTGGGTTAAGATTTAAAAACCCCTATTAATTAAAATAAAATAATAAAATGAGTGATGCACAGTGCAATTGCTCACCACCTGCTGACTGATGCTCAGCCTGTCCCCAGCCAGTGATCCCAGAGCAGGGACAGCTCCCAAACCCAAACTGCAATCCTGGAAGAGTGAGCCTGAGATAATCTCACCTTTCTGATTAATATACTGAACATGATGGGATCTGGAATATGTCATTGGCAGAGCCAAATTCCAATTTGGGGTTTTGCTAATTATGATGCTTTCCCCCATCCCAGTCCTTTGCACTTGCAGACCAGCAAAACACAATGACCTTGGACATCCAGCAGATACTAAAAACATCAGTGTGGTATTAACGTTCTTCTCATAACACATCCCACACTGGAACCAAAGCTCAGCTATTCCAGCTGCTGAGAAGATGATTAACTCCAGCCTAGTAAAACCAGGACACCCACCCAGCTGTGGCTCAAGGCTGGCTGGGAAGTGGCACTAATTCTGCTCCCCTGCATGGTGTGGTCTCACTCTTTGTGTTCTTCTCTTTCCCCAGAGGGGATTTAAAAATTATCTACCCAGAGCTGGGTGACGTGGGCTGCACGTACATCCCCAAGTGCCACCAGTACCGGCGACGGATCAGCAGGGAGTGGGGCAGCCCCCGTGTTCTGTACCCCCAGGCTGAGAAGGTGAGTCCTGAATCGTGTTGTTTGCAGCAGCTACTTCACACTGCTCCATGTTAAAGGTGTAGCTGGATCACACAGGAGGGACTTTTCATAAGGGCAATTAATGACAGAACAAGGAGAAATGGCTCTAAACTGGAAGAGGGGAGGTTTAGATGAGATATTAGGAAGAAGTTCTTCACTGTGAGGGTGGTGAGACACTGTCCCAGGTTGGCCAGAGAAGCTGTGGCTGCTCCTCCCTGGAAGTGTTCAAGGCCAGGCTGGATGAGGTTTTGAGCAACCTGGTCTAGTGGAAGGTGTCCCTGCTGATGGCAGGGGGGTTGGGACTGGATGAGCTTTAAAGTCCCTTCCAACCCAAACCAGTCTGGGATTCTCTGATGGGGAGGAATTAACTGGGAAAACATCACCCACACCTGTGTGTGCTTGTACCTTGAGCCTGACTGTGACACCCTGGCTGGGATCTGGGCCAGGCAGGGACACCCAGTGCCTGCGCTTTGGGTGCTGGGGATGGCACGGGAGCGGCTCACCCTGTGCCAGGCACAGCCTGACACCGCTGCCAAAGTGCCACCAGCTCCTCGTTAAACTTTTGCCTGGAATCAGAGTGAGTTCCTCAGCTTTCTCCTGTGCTTCCCTGTTGCTTCAGGGTTTTGGTTTGAGGCGGGTTGTGGGTAAACTGCAAAGCTGTGGCTAAACTGAAAAGAAACGGAAAAGCCTTTTTTTAATGATGTAGCATTTTTTTTTTAAGAATCATTTTGTTTGGAAAAGACCTTTAAGATCAAGTCCAACCATAAACCTCACACTGAGTCCACCACTAACCCATGTCCCTGGGCATGACATTTATGTGTCTCTTCAATCCCTCCAGGGATGGGGACTCCACCACTGCCCTGGGCAACCCCTTCCAATGCCTCAGAACCCTTTCAGCAAAGAAATTCTTCCTCACATCCAATCTAAACCTCCCTTGGTACAAATTGAGGCCAGGTTTTTTTGCTACACTGCATAATTTCTTTCCTCTTTAATTTCTTTTCTTTTCTCCCTACACTGTAGCCACTTTTTCCTTATTTCTTTCCTTTTTTTTGCTGCACTGTAGCTGCTTTTTTCCTTCTTTCTTTCCTTTTCTCCTACACTCTAACAATTTCTTGCCACTTTCCCTTTTCAATTTCCTTTTTTGCTACACTGTAGCCACCTTTTCCTGTTTAATTTCCTTTTTTTTGCTACACTGTAGCCCAAGAAATTAGCAAATGTAGATTTATTTATTTTTCTTACAATTGTTTGTAAACTTTTCACAGCGAGCACAGGCTCTGGTTGGGTGTTGACATCCCTCACTGGTGCCCGCACGTGTGTGACTGGTATCAACCTGGAAAAAATTGATTAATTAACTTAACCCCCCCCTGGGGGGAACAGGGGCTGTGGGATTCCCAGTGCGGTGGTTACCGGTACCGGGGGGGGAGCCCAGTGTCCCCCCCAAACCGGAGCTGCTGTTCCCATTTTCTACCACGAGGTGGCAGCATTGAACTTCCCGAGCCGCACACTGGGAGCACTGGGAGGCACTGGGTCCCAACTGGGTGCTGCACCTCAGCCTGGAGACCCCCGTGCTGGGATGTTTTGAGGAGGATAAATAGTATTTTGTGGGGGTTTTTAGGTGCTGGAGTGACATCCACACTCCCAGTATCCCACTGCTACCTTCCCAGTTTGGGGATTGCAACCAGTTGGAGGATGCTGTGGGATCAACCTGCAAAAGGAGACTTTATCGCCCTAAATTCTCAGTGTGATCCTTGTCAGCACCCCAATAACTGCTCCAATAACGAATATTTCAACTGCCACCAATAAGGGAGAAACTCAGCTCTTGTCTTGGCTTCACCTTGAAGTGTTAAGAATCAGTTTTCATTGTCACCATCTGGAAAGTCTCTTCCCTCTGTTGGTCGCATGGTTTGAAGTATAACTTTCTCTTAAAGATGACTGATCCTTCCAAAAAATTAATCCTCCCTGGCAGGGGATGCTGTAGATAAAACCATCCAGCACTTGGGTGTTGCTTTCCAGTAGTTCAACCTTTCCCAGCATTGTAGGAAGTTGATTTTCTTCTTATTTTTACCCTGGAAAGCAAATTACAGCAGGGAGAAGGGAGGGGACTTGGCTGTGGTGATACTGGTGGATGATGCTCTGCCCAGTAAATGATGCTGCTGGCTGTGGGGAGGATTTTGGAGATGAGCAGAACCAGACTTGTGCTGGGAGTGGGATTTAGAATTTGTATTTGTCAACCTGAAAACAAAAGCAGGAGCATGAACCTGCCCCAGCTGGGCTGTGTCACTCGTTTATTTTGGGATGGGATGGCAGCAGTGACACTGTGGGGTGGGCAGGTCCCCAGGGACCCATTGTAGAGGGTCGGTGGCTCCTGCTGGCATCGGGGCTGGTTGGTGGCTCGTCTCTCCTGGCAGATCTGGCAGCGTTTCCTTCCAAGACAACTCGGCACATCTTGTGCTGTGGTGGCATCTGAGGACACGGGCCCTGCTGCTTCCCTTGGTTTGTGTTTCTTCTCTCCTCCAGCCTGAGCCAGAAACACATCCCCAGCTCCACGCAGCCAGGAGCCTTCCAGCTTTTGTAGGGTGTAAACTGGGGGTTTAATTTTGGGGAAGTGCTTGGACAGGCCTTAAATCAGCTGCAGAAAACTCTCTGAAATGCCTCAGGCTCTCTGTGGAGGAATACATCTCTTTCCTACTCCTGAACCTCTAAGGATGCTTTGGGATAATATTTTTCCCCCAAAAAATTGCCCTAAAGTGAGTGGGAGCAAGAATTGCCTCATCCTGTGCTGGGGCCAAATTGTGCACAGGTGACAATGTTGTTTTATTCTGGTTTACAATGGGATTTCTAAGGTAAAAAAATAGATATTTATATTTTTTTGTATTTATTTACAAGTGGGAAACTAGAAACCCAACTTTGCTTCAGTTCTCCCCATCTGTACATGATGCTTCTCAGCATGGCTGGGTGCTCCAGCCCTGCCAAGGCTTGGTGATCTCGTGGATGGAGTGGTGAGATGGGCTGGGTATAAAGGGCTGGTTATACTTTTCCCATCAAAATCAGTGACAAAAAAACCTCGGGCTTTGAGTACGAAAACTTGTGTAGGAAGTGTCTGCTTTCTGTGGAACACTTTGTCTCTTCAAGGAAAAAACAACCACCAAAAAAGCCCAAAGTGGAGGGTTTGTTTTTATCTCCGGAAATATTTATCGGTTTTCTGAGGAAGGAGGAATGGGACATTTCCCAGCCTTGGTCCAGATATTGGTGATGGGTTTGGTGGGCACCACGTTTCACTCTGCTTGGGCTGAAGGTCTCTGCTTGCAGCCTTGATGCTCCTTGGTGAAGATGATGTCAATGGTTTGTGGGTGAAGGTCCTTAAATTGGGGTGGCACCTTGCAAAGCTGAAATTTGAGAGGCATCTACTGCAGCTTGTCCTGGGAGACTCAAATACATCATCTTCGGTGGGTTTGTAGGGTTTTATCATTCATTGATGCTTTAGCCTGCTCAGACACTGGGGTATTGCAGCCTGGCAGGCAGCTCTATCCAACAGCATTTTTTTTTACATCCCAAAAGACCTATTTTTGACATTTTTTTGGTGCAATAAAGGCGGTTGTCAGGTCTGGCTGCTGTCTCTGTGAGCAGTGAGCTCAGGAGAAGGAATGAGAGATGCATCACCAGGCATGGGGAGGCTGGTGACTGATGGTTTGAGTAATGGGGGGATTGGAGATCCTCTATCTCTCTCCAGGGGCTGCTGGGGCAGGAGATCACCACCACCCCCACCCAAGACACCCATTGTTTCATAGAATCCCAGACTGGTTTGGGTTGGAAGGGACCTTAAAGCTCATCCAGTTCCAACCCCCCTGCCAGCAGCAGGGACACCTTCCACTAGACCAGGTTGCTCAAAGCCTCATCCAGCCTGGCCTTCAACACTTCCAGGGAGGAGCAGCCACAGCTTCTCTGGCCAACCTGGGACACTGTCTCACTGCCCTCACAGTAAAGAATTTCTTCCTCAGACCTCATCTCAATCTCCCCTCTTCCACTTTCAAGCCATCATCCCTCACTCTATCACTCCCTGCCCTTGTCCAAAGTCCCCCCTCAGTCTTCCTGGAGCCCCCTCTTGGTGTTGCAGAGGTCTGGGTAGGTACAAGATTCATCTCTGAGATGCTGAGGATGCTCAGTCCTTGCCAGGAGACCCCTTCAAGTGTTGGATAACTTGTTCTGTTATCCCATGTAGCCTTTGGCTACTGCTGCAAACCTGGAGCAAACACTCAACACAACCATTAAAATATCTATTGCCATCATCCTGAAAATCCCAGCAGAGAAGCTACTGCCAGGCCAAGGAGGAAACAGAGGAACAGAGTGGAGAACATCTGGATGGATGGGAAATGTACCCTCCTTGTCCTGCTTCAATATTGCTTTGCTCAACCAAAAAAAAATTAAAAAAAAAAATAAATTGGAAAAGAAAATTGGACATTGCACCAATTTGGGGCAAGTTTCTAAATTCTGCAGCTAAGCAATCCCAGCAGCCAGTGATAGATGGGCGGCGGGCGCGTGATGTATGGTCACATTAACCCAAACCCCGCGTTACATGATTCGCTTTTATTACCCCGCTTGGTGGCAGACAGAAAAACAGATTACACTTGAGATCAAATCGATAGGAACTTTATTTACTGGCCTTTTAAAAACATATTTCTGCACTTTATAAAAACATACGGGAGATGCTATTGAGAGGACTTGTCTGCTTGTTAAAAAGCAATTTAACCGCCGCGATCTTCTCCAGCTGCAGTTTGTGGCGTTACCTTGTACCTGCTCTTCCAGATTTGTTTTCATCATAGGGGTTGATGACTTCCTTAAAGGTTTCTTTTGGGCTGTGCTCTTGCTGGTTTAGGGTGTGGAGAAGGGGTAGGACTTTACCCTCTGACTGAGGGAGCAGATGTCTCAGAAATAAAGTGCTTTTCTCAGGGTTCCTACCCCAAAATTAACTTTTTTGAGACTTAAATTGTTCTTGTAAGAAGCCTCTCCCATCCAAACCAGTCTGAGAAGACAACTATGAACTAGTTCCATGAATTAGAACTTCTTTCTGCAAGCTCTACAGTGCTTTTCTCAGGGTTCCTACCCTAAAGTGAAAGA
>NW_010312848.1:0-67439 GCF_000700745.2 Antrostomus carolinensis
GGAGAGGCTGTGGCAGTAAGGAGAGGGTCCTTCAGGACCTCAGCAGCCCTAAGGTACTTGTTGTTTTCTGTGGCTTTAATTCTTAGACAAATAAGCTGCCGGATGTCATGCTCTGTGACATCTGACCAGTCTTCTTACTCTGGTAATACCAAGTCTTCATCTCTTCCTTGACTTGTTGCCGAGTGTCAGTGCTGTGCCTGCGGGAAGGAAACCCAAAAACGCTGCGTCTTTAGTCCAAACTCTTTCCAGCACCTGCAGCTCACAGTTGTTCGAAGCATCATATCCCTTCTTGTCATCTCTTCTTTTTCTTTTAAATAAAATGCAGTTCTCCTCTTTACCTAATTGTCTGTTAAGCACAGACACTGGTGTATGCTTGAAGGGAAGCCAAACATGCAAGACAAATTGGTGAACAAGTTTGAGAATGTAACAAGGGGAAATAAAATACTTAATAACTGCGTGTGGCAGTTAGAAGCTCTGGCAAAAGGAAGATTTTAATGAATGACTCAAGTGCGGAAATGTTACTGAGCTGTTTGCAGTCTGTTTCTGAATTGGCTGAGGAAGATGAGGTGATAAGCCACAGCCAGGGTTTAAAGGAAGAAGAGCATGACTAAATGCCTGCTATATTTGAGAACCTGTTCTAAAAGTGAAAAGCCCAAGCTTTCTGTTAGCATACCCAAGCATTCACTTCCAGCAAGAAACTGGCTGATAACTTGCCATCCTGTCTTCTTTAAGGACAATCTCTATTAGCAACAGGATCGTTCTTTTGTGTATCAGGTCATCAAAATCCTACCTAGTTTATTACAGTTCTATTGTGTTCAGTTTGTAACAAGACCTTCATTTATTGAGCCCTGAAAATATTTTACAGTGAGTTTTCTGTTTGACTACTAGAGCAAAGTAAAATACACTAAAGATGTTTAATTTAGTAGTTTAAGCTGGAGATTAAATGTAGCTGTTCTCTAATTGATTAGTGTATAGGAATAGATTTGCTGTCATCAAATAAAAATAGAATGACTGCCTGCCCATAGTATTTACCTGTGTTTCTTTGTTTTTTTCATTTATATTTGTGAGATCTCTACTCTCCTTTGCTAATTGTTCTTCAACAATAATATATCTGTGTAATATAACAGGTCAGTATAATCTGAAAAAAACCCCTCATCAAAACCAAAACTCAAAACTCCAGATGATTTTGCTGTAGGAAAATCGATGTAATCTTCTTGATTTTAAGGATTTTTTTAATTTTCTAGAAGAAAATGTGGAGGTTAATTAATTACCAGGCTCTTTACATGCAGGTTTGAAATTGGAATAGCTGTTTAAGGGTTCAGGTTTGACAAACTGCTGTATTTGCAATGTCCTAAATGCCTTTGAGGGTATTAGGGTTGATTTTTGTTTGTATTTTTTTTTAACTGAAACAGGAATAGTGGTAAATGTTGTACCAAAATGATAAGTTCTGCTTTCTTCTTCTAACAAAAACAACAACTTATTTGAATAAATACAAAGTTTTTGTGCAGTGAAAGGGTGTAGGTGAGCTAAGTAAGTGTTCCTACTCTATCCTGTTTATATCTTAATTTGCAATCGTCGCCCTTTTCTTCTGTTCGTAGGTAAATTGGATATCTTCACTTCTGTAAAATAAAGCAGAGCTGTGCTCAGGCCAGCTGATCTCAAAAAGTGGGCTGTGTTCACGATGGGACATAATCAATGGTTTTAAGGCCCAGGACCGGCCTTTTGTCAATACATGTGGAAGTTTGTAGTAGATATTTTTAATAGTTTCAAGGAGGAACATTTTAACTGCACTTCAATAACAAGCTTATGTCTGTGAGTGAAAGAGGATAGGAAATGATAAGAAAACATTCTCATTTAACCGTGGAGGGTGTTTGTAGATGGTCGGGGTGGGGGAAGTATGTCCAGATGTGTTTTCATATTGACCAAGTGCAGTAACATCTCACCGTATAGCGTTAGCTTGGTCTCTGCCAGCTGCTGTGACTGCAGATGTCTTTGTATGCACTGGGTTGTACTGGCCTCTTGCTCTAGTCCTGCTGACCATTTGTAGGGCCCAAAAAGGATTTTCTTTTCCTCCATCATTTGGTTCATAATATGTTCTGGAGCAGCAGCTAGAGGCAAGGTGAAGTACATAAGTGTCTTCATCATTTTAGTGATGTTCGTTTTTCAGGTGCCTAGTTGATGGATCCTGGGATTTAAGTAACTGACTAGTTCGGAGCGATTCCTTTCTCTATCTTTTTTTTGTTCTGGTCCAGGCTTAGTCCTGCAATAGCCAGGTGGAGGCTACTGCAATTCTGGTTCTGTCTTGGTGCTTTTTTCTTACCTTTTCTGTGTGATGTGATTCACTCCCTAGTTATAGTCTCTGTTTTACTCTGAAGAAGTGTCTTCCCGTTTCAGGAATTTGCAGCCTTGCTGCTGTTTGTTTCTGACCTCCTGGCTTCCTTGGCATTATAGTTGTGACTTGTGACCTTTTTACCTTGGACCTTATGTTGGGTAATATTTTGTGTTTTGGGTGGGATGTTTTGTAGAATTGAGGTCTAGTTTGGTAGTGTTCTTAGAAAACTTGTATGTTGTTGGAAGCTAGCGTCTTTGGTCAAGGTAGTCTTTAAGCTTTACCCCAGGTGGTATTGATAAAGCCAGTGATAAGATATTGTTTTCCAGAGAATAACAGAGTCTATCAGGTAAACTGAAATAGAAGCTAACCCGGGAATTCCTTTTCCTTGCAACTTGTCAATTAGGTGTCCCAAAGATACATCCAGAATATCACTATTTCAGTTTAATGTCATGGAATTGCAGGTATAATCCTAACCTGTTTAGTCAGCACAGGCTTTGCAAAGAGATGGCTAAAAGGGCACCTCTTTATTCTTGAATCATGGTCATATTCTATGGGTGTTTTTGTAAGAATTTCCTTTAAGAATTGTGCATAATATGCTACAGTAAACTTAAGGTAGCACTGTGAGGTGACAAAAAGCAAGTTACCTGCTTGTTTTTAAGCTCTGAAATAGTTTCTTCAAGTAGTTGCCTAAATTGCTTTAATCAGAAGGTGTTAATCTAGTGCTTGATTAGACTAACTGAAAGGTGGGAAGATCTCTTGTCACCCCTTCATACTGTCAGTGCACAAAGCTGCAAGCAGTGGAATCTCACAGAGGAAAGGGGGGAAACTTGAGAACAAGGAAAATCTCATAGTGCATAAGTGTAACCCTAGCATGTGTTTAGGGCACTTGTAGACAAATTGCAGATCTTATTACCAATTAGAGTTCAAGTGACAGGATTTGAACTCACTGGAGTTGGTCAGAGATGGGGAGAACAGGTATTAAGATTTTAATTTATAGAAAAATAGAGTAAGTATCAAAGGATTTTATTACAAGAGTGAGGGTTTTAGAAGATTTTTTTTCTGACACGCAGGATTATTGCTGAAGAGCAAGACGAAGATGGGACCTGAAACATGACTATTTAGTTCAAAATGAGTCACTCATTGAAAAAGCAGAGAGAAATTAATTTTTTCTTGTACCTAGTTCCAGTTCTAAAGGTGGCCACATGCAAGATTTAGGTATAGCCCAGCCAGTTCTGTTCCTGTGTCTCACTGAAGTGTTTGCTCAGTAGGTGGAGTTTGTGAAACAAAGTCCAGTATAGAGCTGGTGGCCAAGGGGACTAATGAAGAATACCACTGCGCTCAAGAGAAGTGAGGATTTTTAGAGTATGCAGTAGCAGTTGGTTAAACCAGTTTCTCAAAGTGTATGCTACTGGTACAAAGGTTCCTTCTGAAGGCATGATCTTCCACACCCCTCCCCTTCTCCCCCTTTCCTAACCAGCTAAACTTAAAAATTAAGTGCAGTTACACCACAGTTTGGGTGACCGGGGGTCATGGTGCAGGTACAGACACCAAAACTGCCTTCTTGAGTGTGGTGGTGAGGCTTAAATAATGAGATAACTCTTGGGGAGGGTTGAGGTTTGCATCTGGTGGGGATAGATAATATGGAAAGGTAGGATACAGAGGCATAAAACATTTGTTACTTGAGGGAGAAGTCAAGCAGGAGGAATTAGATAAAGGAAAACAATAGGAGTAGATAGGAAGGAAACATTTCACGCTGCAGGTCTAAGATTTTTCTTCTTTACAGTGTTACTGCCAAAATTTCTTCTGTTCTAGCTGCACTTCTACCTTTTTTTATAATCTAGTTGTCAGCTGGATCAACATAAAATTTAAATAGACCCACTTGGAATAATATTTTAACGCAATAGCAGAGGGCTTCAGATAAATTGTTCTACCATAAAGCAAACAGATTCTGTTAAATGTGTGTCCAAGGCCTTCAGTGTGCAAGCACTTGTTTACAGTGCTTGAGAACAGATATTCTCCTGCAATTCAGTTTATTATTAACCAGGTCTTGGTTTCTCTACAGTTGGAATAATGATATGTACTCAGCTTATAAAAACTCATGTATTATACTGTTCAAATATTTGCACAATTGATACTTTTCTAACAGTTTCTTAAACTAAGCTTTTGGCGGAATGTGATGCTTGGTCACCTTCAGAAGTAGGAGCTGCTCCATTATTTTTTGTACGAGTTAAAGATTTATTTAATTTTCTGTTTATTAACAATATAGTGCTGTAGTAGAGTATAAAGTCCTATAAAAACATGTGGGTTACTTTTACATGTAAACTGCAATGTTTTACATGACCTTTGTTATAGGTGATGTAATAAGCCACTGTCTTTGAAGATGTTTTTTAAGATCATGGTTTTAGTTTTTCCCTATTTAAAGGAAAATTTGAGCCCCCATCATTTCTTCTCTAAACTTCAGTTTACTACACTGGTAGCTTTGGACAAGTGAAGATGTTTGGCTTCAGTTCTACACAATAATTTAGTGTTCTTTATTGTTTAAAGTAATGATTCATATACATGTCTGTGTGTGTGTTACCTCCCCACTGCCCTTTCACCCCCACCCAAAACCAGTTAATCTGCCCATCAGGTTTATTTGCACAGTTCCTTATTCTCATTGAAATCAATGTCTATAAAGGTCTTTCTGGGTCAGTAGATCCAGCCCCCCTCAGTGTAAGCAGTCTATAAAGTGATCAACTCCTGCAGCCTTTAGAAGATTGGTGAGCCTGCTGCAAACCCAAACTGCCAACACATCCCAGTTTTTTCAGGTCAGAGTGAAAAAATCTCCAAGGAAAAAAAAAGCCCTTCAAAAATGCCTTGTCAGCATTTTGTGTCTGACGTGTTCTTTAGGTTTTTTTATTTAGTTTTTTTTTTTTACTTGTTTTTCTATTTTGAAACTTGAATTCTAGCCCAATGCTTATTCTAATTGTACTGCTGTGTAAGAAACAAGATTTACTAAAACTGATGAGCGTCAGGCACTGTAGAAATTAACAGCTAGCCTGCCATTACCATGCATCCCCAGACAGAGGCTACTCAAAGCCTAAGCTGCATGAGGCAGTTTGCTTGTCTGCAGACACTGGAGATTGTTTCTAGTGTCCTGTGTATGCTTGAAGCAACACTTGTTTTATTTCAAGACTTGTTAAATCTCTAGGATTTCTATATTTCATCCAGAGATATTGAAAACTTAGTTGTGTCTTAGTATTTCTTGTGTACTGATTTGTTGGGTTAATTATTTCAGGTTTTGATTGTTTTGGAAGGGACTGGAAAAAATAGGATCTATACTGTTCATATATATGATGATCTCATTCATTGTTGTAGTCGTAACACCTGCATGTGGGAGCAAAAAGCAAACTATCTTCCCCTGAAACTGAGCTCTGAAAGTATCTTATAGCATATAAATTAGTTTAGGACATTCAGCCAGAGATTTCAACTTTTCTGCTCTCTCTTGTTGATCTAGGTCGAACTGCCAGGTTGAGTTGCTGTTTTGCAGAATGTGTAGCCTTAACTTTAAAGTTGGGATTGTACTCTGTTAAATATAGAAAACAGCTAATAGATAAATTCCATACTGCTGTAGTTTTTGACTGTGAATGCTTCCAATTTGTAGATCTCTAGTAATTATCAGCACTTTGGATGGACGAATTGCTGCACTGGATCCAGAAAACAGTGGGAGAAAACAGTGGGATCTGGATGTGGGATCAGGTTCTCTCGTGTCATCCAGTCTCAGTAAACCAGAGGTAAGGCTCAAATTCCTTTCCTGACTAAATCTTTAAAAACAGTATTTTCTATAACAACATGAATGCAAATTCCTCTGAACTTGATAGATGTTAAAAATGCAGCAAACTGAGTATGGATAAAGTTTGATAGCTATTCTCAAACTTTTTTTTGGAGCACTTACATCATGTTGCCATTTCAAACTAGAGTATGTCAGCATTTTAGTCCGGTGATTGATGTGTGTGATAACTATCAAACCAGATGATGTAACTGAGTTTGGTAATTGTATGCAATTGCTGATTGAAAACAAGTTACTTGTAATTTGAAGCAAATACAAGGATAATCTGCTTTGTATTATAGAGTAAGTTTGGCAAGTACTGGCTTTTTTTTTCTCCCCCGTTAAGAAAAGCAAAAGTCCTTGTGACTTAATAAATGAACAAAGGGTTAGTCTGAGGGTTTTTTTAATACTAGATAAGCAGGCTGCCTATGAAATAGAATGTGTTAGTAATGAAATAGAGTGCTGAAGGTCAACCTGAAGTACCGAGTTGTAAAGAGTTGCATCACTTCTTGCTGATGAACTGCAAGAAGGAAGTCTAAAGAGTTATATTTCTTGTTTGGTGCTATTTCTACTATCAGCTTGAATAAACTTAGGCTAGAAATTAGAAGGAAGTTTTCTGCTATTTTTTTTTTTTCCTGCACTGAAGAAGTGAGTTCCATGAGTCATTCTCCTCTAAAATTAGGGGGAATAAATATACCAACTAAGAGGTAGGTTGTGGTAATGACAAAGTGCACGGTCCTTCACTGTCATGGATGGCTGGATTTCATGACCAGTCCTATATTATATTGTGCTTTTGTACGATGAGCATGAGAGAATGAAATTTGAATTCAGGGGTATTCAAACTGAATGAGCTTCTTGTTTGTGGTTCTTTCTTGCTGTTTTGTTTATATGACCTCTGTTTTGGTAGAAAGAAGTCTTAAGAAAGATGTGGTCTGTTGCTGTGGTAGTGTAAGTATGAGAGGTACTAATAAGTATCGCGGACTGCAAAAGTAATGTGAACGTGAACTCGTGTTCCTTTGTTTCTGAGAGAGAATTTTACTTATGGATATAACTTCTTGAGTCTTGTTCAGATATATTTTTGTGTTTAAGATGTATTTTAGTGTTTAAGAAAAAGCACTGTGGGAAAGAAGGACTTTCTTAAAGATATGTTCTAGAGCAGAATTTAAGAGAATGGAAAAACTGTACAGAGAACTGAAGAGTTCTGTAAAGAGGAAGGTGCCAGTTACAAACTGTGGTCCTTCACAAATGTTTTCAATATGAGATACTAAAAATATCTCTTGCTGTGAATAGTTTCTGATGACCACTGTGGAAATAGAACAAGCAGTTATAAAACACATTTGAAATATGTGCAAATATAAACTTCATTTTTCAGTACAAATTAAGACCTGAGCCCAGATTTTTAAAGATTTCAAGAATGCAAACATTTAATACTATAGAAGTGGTTTTGCAAATCTAGTTTTTGTCACTCAACTGATCTGTTCATTGGAAAAAAAACAGTTTTGGTCTTTTTCCAGTGTGATATGACAATAGAAACTAAAGGCTGGTAGCAAAAACTGTAGTTTGTCCATGTGATATTCAGTTCCCTTTTGTGGCTACAAGTTAGTAGGTTGTGGGAATCATGAAAATATACTTTTAAAGACAGTTTGTCATGCATATGGAAAGTTTTCACATGGGATTTCAAATAGTTTGGCCCCAGTTGTAGAAATGCAACAAATTTTGGAAGTAAGACCAATTCTGGCCTCTTAGAAGCCAGTAAGCGTTATGAATATAGGCCTTTTTAGACTTACTGTCATGTAAACAAATACTGTTTAAGACAGAATTTAACAAGAAAGAAAAGTGATGAATACTCTAAATAAGCTACACTTAAATATTTAAATGTTTAAAATAAATTTTTAAATGAATATTTAAATGTTTAATCTGCTGTCAGTATCGACTGAAAGACTTCATGCAGTGAATCTAGACACTACTTGAGTGAGTTATTGGCCTCGTTAAAGTTGTCAGGACAATTCTGGTTTGGGTCAGAATATTAAATTAATTGAAGTCTCAGAGTCTGTCATCTCCCCACTCTACAGTATTTCCTCTCTGATTTAGGCATGTGGCATCTTTTTAAGTTTTAATCTCTAAAACTAACTATTGAGGCTTTTTCTTCTTCCAACATTTTTGAGGTAAAAAAGGTCTCTGTGCTTGCAACCACAGTATTAGTTTCATCATAAACCAGTGTAATTATGTAAGCTGTTAATCACAGAATCACAGAATTGTAGTGGTTGGAAAAGACCTTTAAGATCATCGAGTCCAACCATAAACCAACACTATCAACTCCACCTCTAAACCATGTCCCTGAGCACCTTGTCTGAATTTACATCTTCTTGCAAGAAATGGCATATGGGAAACTCTTTTTACGTTACATTTGCAGTGTTAAAGATTTGTGTCCTTTCAGAGTGAGGAAAGCGTGTGCTGCTGTGTCTTAATTGTTTTTAGGGGGTCTTTTTTAACTCTCTTGGGTGAGAGTACAATGTACTGTAGATCCAGATCCTGGTATGAAAGCATCAATTTAATTTCCAAGTGCCTTTTAAGAAAAGACATTAGATCTTCAAACTTTCAGTGTTTAATAGAACTGTAGTTACTTCCTTTGCCTAACTAAAACGTCAACTTGGCTGTCTGGAGCTTGTGTGTTAATTAGGAAAGTGAGGTAGTAAAATTTGAAATGTTCCAGCAGCTCTGTCAAACACTTCAGATCTTGAAACTACTTCTTAAGACACTGACAAGTGAGATGTTCATCATTTGTCATGTGAACAGATCAATTAGAAAGGAAAGACTGCTGAACTACTAATGGTGTGTCTGGGTAACTGAAATGGTAAAATTAATTCCTTGACTCTAAGCTCCAACATAAACATGGTCAGGGTGCCAGTGCTGAAAAGTTATTGGACTCTCTGTTTCAGTCTTGTGCAGAAGAATTTAAAAACTTTGTTTCTCTCTCCATTGTCTTAAAATGAAAAGCCCTGCTCTATAAAAGCTGTATGTTTACATCTATAAGATTTCTTGTTCCTTGCACGGAAGATTGCTTGTTGAAGTTCAGGGTAAAGTCATTGACTCTCCACTTTTCTAAAAGGGAACTTACTTTTAATGAAAAAACTTTAATTTACTCTTTAAAATTTAGCTTTGTAATGAATACGTTGTTTGTACTTAGACAGAAGAGAATCCTTTTGAGAATCAGCCTGTTAAATTAATGACAGTTAATCATAGTGAAAATATAGAACTGCCTCTCAAGCCATGGGAATGGTTCATAGCACATCATTATGAGACTGTTGGAGTTTTCTAACGAGGGTGATGCATCCTCTTACCTGCATAGCTTTATACTAAATTACTTAATGGGCTTCTGATGTATTATATGAGAGAAATGAAAGTGTGAACTTGCCTGTGTATTAAAATGACTGGCCAGGAGTGGCTAGCATGACTACTGGGAAAGTGGGAGGCTGAGAAGAGATGGAGAAAGAATAAAAACACACCGTGGGATGGATAAATGGTGGAGGTACTCCTGTGGAAAAGCTGGTAGCTGATATTTCATGAGAAATGAGAAAATAAGTGGGATACTTGATGGTGATGATGTGAGAGTAACAGCTTGAAAATACATTCACAACTGGGACATGATTTTCCTTTGCGCTGCCGGGAGTTCAGCCTGACGGGGCAGCTCCAGTCGTAGGAAGGTCAGTGCTCTGGGCAGAGCCTGGACTGGGATGTGCCCGATAAAAGTGACTGCATTGGCTCATGATCTGGCTGTTACAGACTAATCCCTAAGTAAGCATCTTATTTCCTTATTGGAGAGATTGAGGATCATGGGACAAAAGGAGTTGCAGTCCACAAGGTTGGCATTTATAGCAGTCATAGTAAACATACCACTGTGTCCTGGAAAAAATGAAATAACTGGGTTATGTCCTGTCACAAAATCTGTCAACATCCTTATCCCTCTGAAGGCTCTCAGAATCTTTGAATTGCATTGTATATGTACCAAATTCTTTACATTTTTTCCTTATGATAGCCACGTAAAATAAACTTTTGTACAAAACTAGACGTCTGAGTGATCATTCTGGACATAAAAGTGGTGTATTTTAGTGGAATAGCCCAGCATTACGTTTTTTCCTCCAGAGGAAAGTGGAGGTGCAGATACATTTTATACTGAAGTCAGCTGAAAACTAATTGCATTGTAGGCAAAGTGATCCCATAGATATCTTTAGCAGATTGTTCCTTTTTTGCCCTTTGGGGAGGACAGACTGATACTTGGAGTGGTGAGTTGAGAAAGGATTTTGAAATCTCCAAAGCTCCACTAGTGACAAGATTTAATGTATAGTGTGAATGTATCTTTTTTTATCTTTTTTTTTTCTTCCCTTTATCAGCATCAGAAACATTTTCACATTTTCAGTGCTTTGATTCCCCAAAGAAAATACTAAGTTCTGCTGTGAAGTGTCCAGGCACCTGGGAATCACTTTAAGGTGCTGACTGCCTGCACTTCCCTGCACATTGGATAAGGCAAACTCTATCCAGTCAAACCAGAGAAGAGCCAAAAACTGTCCTGGGTTGCTGTGGGAACGTGGAAGAAATTCAGCAGCTCTCACTCATCCTTGGCCTCTTACATTTTGGTGCAGAAGAAATTGCAAAACCGACACTGAAGTGGGTCAGGGCAAGACAAGAGGTCAAAACGCCTCCCTGAGGGGCTTGAATTGTGTTTTCTGGACTCTTTTATGTGCCCTCTCAGAGATTAGGGGAGGGTAAGTAATTTAACTGTCTCTTGGAAAGAGAAATCTTGTGACATCAGTTTTAGGAAAGTCACACCCACCACTTAGGGCACCCCTGCAGCAGCTTTGTATGAGCCTGAATAAAAATGAGGTTTTTGTTTGGTCCATGGCTACTTTAGTTATTTTTCAGTGAAGTCTCTGCCTGTAAATATAATCCAAGGAAGAGCTGAGATAGATTTGCTTGGGGCATGGGTGGGGAGTACTAAAGACTGTCAGTCAGACTGGTTTGAGTACTTTCACTTAATAGGATATGCTGAATACAGTGCTGAATATTATTAATTTCTATTAGCAGTGTATAAATCTGTTCTGACTCTGCTGACAGTCACTGGACAAAACAAAAGGAGACTCGTTTCAAACTACACATTCTGAGAAAATGGCTTTCTCTCTGGCTTTCTGCTTGAAAATGAATGGGTCTCTCTAGCTCACTAGCATTAATCTTAACTTTTAATGTATTTGTGCATCTTAAAACACATGGCATGGGATGCATCGGCAGCAGAAGTGATCTTTCCTGCTTCACACATGGAAGAGTCTTCGTGCACCGAATGGGCTGCTCGCAGGAGCAAATGCTGTGCAGTGGGGTCAGGCTTCCATATACAGAGAATAACAAGGTCATTCTGTAAAGCCTTTGAGTGTGTGCAAAAGGTTCTAAAGCAAAGTTTTACTCGAGGAAGTAAAGAATAAAATTTTATAAATTTCTATCAATGCTGTAAAATTACTTCCCAGCTGTAATATCCTGTGATGAGATGTAAAGCCCCAAATTGCCACTCTGTTCAAGCAGGCAGAGTGTAAATCAATGGACTTGTTATTGAGGTGACAAATCTGGGGAAAATCCATTTCCTTGCGCGTAAGGTGATATAATTTTAGTTGTCTGGAAGAGTATTCTAGCAGAGTTCCTTGTGTCCTGTAGCTGATCCTTGTTTCTGTGTACTACTGAGACAGTTGTAGGACCACCAGATGCTTTGATAGCTGGACATGTCTTTCCTGTAGCAGAAGACTAGAGCATTATCCAGTTCTCCATCGTACAGGTTTTCTGTAATAGAAATTGAATTAAAGTGTACTAAACAAAATGCAAGATGTGGGGATTGATAACAATTCTGTTGAAGGTCGGAGGTGACCAGTTTAAAACTGAGAATACTGTGTACTCGGAGATCCCATGGCAGGTTATCAGCTGCCATCTCGATTCCTCTGCAGGGAAAGGAAATGTGATCCTGTGCTGCCTGCGGGTAGAGAGAGAGAGAGATATTAGTGTCTTAAATGGTCCTGGAAAAGCTCATAATGAATAAGAAGTGAGTGTCCAGAATTGTACTTCAAAGGAAGATAAATTCTAATTGCAATTGAGGCAGAGAAGGCTTATTAGGGCTATCAAGGGGAGTGGAGCCTGTGTTTTGCAAGAAGATAATAGATGTGACTGCTCTTTAACTACATAGATGTATTATGATTCCTGATGGCACAAGCAATTCTTTTCATTTCTGTTGCTGGAAACGTGCACGGTGTGCGTGGCTGTAAGGACGTGACAGCCTTGGGAAACTTGCTGGAGAGATCTGTGGATTTCTGAGTATGGATCTTTGCTGCTTTCCTGTTGAAACGGAAAAGAAATTTTATAATTCTCCTGGAAACAAACTTCCAGTGATGTTTAGTGGACAAAAAGTCATTGTCAAAAGACTGTTTTAAAATACCTGGATAGCTAGAAGTTGTGCTTTTCTAGGAAATGCAATCAGATTTTTTAATGTGAAGTGATGAACCTGCAGAGAAGGGGAATTGTTGTCAGATGCCCGAGCTGAGTTAGTGGTTAGAGTGATGCAGCGTCATGATTTTTGTCAGGGTGACAAGTAGGGCTAGAACTTAGACAGGTGGTCTTCTCTATTTATCGAAACTGCACATCTTCAAAGACAGTCATCCTAGTTCAATGTCTTGTTCAATTAAAAAAGCAAGACTTCCTCTAACTGCAGCTTGGTGGCTTTCTTGCTGACACTTGATGTAGTTAGCACTGATAAAGCTCTGATGAAGTGCTGACATGTGTCCTCTAACTTGTACTGTGAGGATGTTTGGGGGGATGACAGCTTGTGTTATGAGACATGTGGGAAGCTACAGAACGAGACCTGTGGCTTGTATCATATCGGAGCTCTCGACCCCAATCCTCACAGCTCATGCTCTGCTTTGAACAAAGCCAGGAAAGTTTCTCAGAGTCACTCTGAGCTAATGTTTATCACCACCTTTCATCTGTCATGCTCTCAGACATGGTCAAAATGCATTGCTGCAAATCTTGGGAAGGACGTTTACCATCAGCTCGTTGTCTCTAGGCTGCCTCTGTTGTTTAGTTATCTTTACAGTAGCTTGTAGTTCAGTTACATATGGTACACTGCATGGTTTGTATTGGCTGTTAAGCAGTTCTAGTGTTTACAGATATTTAAGTGGATCAACTCTAGTAATGCCTAGACAAATACCTAGACAAATCAGCACAGGGACTGCATAACTTTGATATTGGGAGCTCAACTGCCTAAAACACAACAAAGTGATTTACTCTGCCCTAAAGCCTTTTGGAACTTTCAGCCCATATCTTTAGGTGTAAAAGAAAGTGCCTGTTTTAAGCACTGAGCATTTTAGACAGTTTAGCAAATCATTTCTCTAGCAGCACAGCCACTGACATCTCATTTCCGAATTTCTTCTGGACTTTGTCCTCCATACAAAGGTAACTATTAATCTTCCTGTCAGACTCACTGCATGTTTTGTGCTCTCTACTTTCTTTGCATCCTTGAAAAAGGAGACTGTGCATATGCCATGTTCTATTCTTCTACTGTACTGGGCTCTGCTTTCCCGTAGGAGTTGCTCTGTGAATTAATTTTTCAAGACACACAGATTCTGTGTCCTTATCTGAAAAAACCACCCTGTCCAGGGGAAGAAACACACAAGGTCTGGCAGAGATCACCTTGAATCGTGGACCTCTGAAGTAACATGGACTTCTGCTATTTCCCGTTCTCCTTGGCTCTGAAGAGGAGCATTTTCCATAGTTCCCAGGTGGTGTTATAGGAGCCCCCAGGTAGTCTGCAAAAGAGCTTTAGGGGGGTGGAGGTGGAGTTAAAACATGATCTTAAAACAGCCCAATAATGGAACAGTACCAGTTTTGACATGGTAGCTAATAAGCTTCTGTATACGGCCTGTTTCTGTAGAGGCAAGGTTTTGATTAATTTTCATTTTCTTCACTCATCTTCTCCCTTACATGGTATTAGTTTTAAGGAGTTCAGTGATGGGCTCAGTAGCAGCAGCACCAGTTTGTCTCAGAAAGGACTGCTCTGAAGTTCCAGAAGACTATTACAGTCTTTTCTTATTAATAAAACTTGCCATGTTAAAGAGGGGTGTCAAAATAAAGTCTTTCTTAAAGCACTGTGCCTAGGTTTTTTTATTGTTATTAATGGAGAACAGTTTTTAAAAGTCTGTTACCATGGCAGCAGAGCAGGCTGGCATCTCTGTAGTCAAAACTCCAAGTCTTGTTTGACTGTGATTAAAGTAACAGTAGTATTTTAGTTTGCTAGCCTTCAGAAGAAGGGTCTGTTTGATTGCACAGCAAACAGTATTGGGGGCCTGATCTCTTTTGAAGCTGGGGTGGTCTAGTTAACACACTGGGGTTCCTCCATTTCCCTCCATGGCTCTTCAAGAGAGGACAGAGTAGGAATAATTCTTCTAATGGCAAACTCAAGCCAGACAAGATACTGTGTCCCTGATGCTGGAACAGAGAGTATAATTCTCAGGCTACTGTGTTGCTGTCATCTCTGTTGCTTTTTGCACTGTTTGTGTAAAAACCCTGTTTTGTTGAGACCCTGGTAGCTTACACCGAATCAGATTTTAAGGTCTGAAGTGTAGAATCACAACAGAGATACCAGCTCTAATCATTTATTAAAGTAGTTGGAAGGGTATTGCAAGTGTTGCTTTGAGGAGAGAGAAAAAAAGGAGTTTTCAAACAAGTTCTCTATTACTAACCCAGGCACAGGATTACAGCATCACTTCATGTGCTCATCATACACAACATACAGGGCCATGAAAGTTAGATTTATAACTTAGCCCAGTCTTCTCTAAGCAATGAAAAAAGAAATAGAAACTACCCACTGGTGGAGTCTGGGGGATGGTGGAAGGAGAAGAAAAAGACAGTAATAGATATAAATTCTGGCATAAGGATCTTAACATGGGCAGGAGCAGGGAACCAGGTTTGGTCGCTTGACTGGTCCCATGAACTGTTACTGGGTGAGCTGCACGGCCTGATGGTAAAAATCATCCGGAGGTTTGAGAAACATCTACAGTCACTGTTGCTGTGCAGAGCTCGTGTTGCTCTTTCAGTGTGTCACACCCCAGCTGAGATTAAACCTATTTCCATGGCTTCTCTGATGTGCCGCCCTGGCACAGGCTGGCTTCTACCTCTTCAGAGGAGGAAGGGCACATAATCCTGCCTCCATAAAACAGTGATTCATCAAATGTCCAAGTGCAGCCTTTCTCATGGTCCTGGTCTTGAAGACAGTCTGGGCACTTATGCTGGTTAACAGAAGCAGGAGATAGTCAGGAACAGGTATGCACTTTGTAAACAAGTGTAGTGCTGAGATCAGAAGTAATGGTATTTGCAAGAAGGAAAGTTTATCTAGACAAAGCAACCACCTGTGTGTTGGTATTTCCTGCTTCAGCTTCCTCATTGCCCTTGAACATGTCTCAGAAGGTCGTTTTACTGATGTAAATCATGGACTCCCCTTGCAGTCAATTTTCTTCTTCCTTGGCTGGTTAAACAGCACGGTATGCTCTGAAGAATACTTTGCTCTTTTACCAGTGCTTTAGGCAGTGGAATAACTTAGCTCAACAGCCTTTGTTTTTCAAAAGATTGTACTAGTGCCTGGGTCTTTGTTCTCTTCTTAAGGAAGGGGTGATGTTGTGGGCCTTGCAGAAAGTTTGTAGAAAAATATCTTCTTAGATTCTGGTTGGCCCCTTCATCCCAGTGTGCTGTTTGATTTGGGTTTGCCTGTTAGTAATACTATGCTGTCATCTTTGTAGTACCCTGTGCTTCAGGATATCTGCAGGTAGCTGAAGGAAAACAGGTGCATCAACATCCTGAAATCCAAGCTGGTGGTGAGAAATAACATCTTCTGTTGGAAAGAAGTCATAAACCAGTGCATCTGTGCAAATACCTCCCTGTGTGCATGTCAAAAAAGGGCAGATGAAAAATCTGTTCCACACCAACTTGAACTGGGGACATCTCAAGACCTTGCCCAGTGTGTGTGTGTGTGTGTGTGTGAATAGATATACTCCTCACCTGAAAAATCTGTGAAAATTTATAGTAGGGATACCTGTATCACTGTATGCCTATTTTTTTTTTAATGTGGAACATACAATAATTGTTTTCTCTTTCCCAGATATGTTTGTGCAGACTCTTGTTTCTACCCTTTAGAGTGAAGCTGCCATATGTGTTTTTTAGTATGTTGCCTAGACTAATTTTAAAGGGGCTTAAAAGACAGTTCTTACTGAGAAACAGCTTTCTTAAAAAAACATGCCTGATATTGGCTTTGATCTTGTTTGTTACAGTGATCCTATTGTAGAGATAATCATAGAGGGGAAAAAAAAATTGGTACCCTTATAATTTAAGATCGTATAGGGTTAGTCTTAGTTAATTAGTAACTGGAATGCAGTTTATTCTGAGAGTAAGGTTTGAAAGCTGCAAGCTGAAGTGTTAGAAAAACATAAAGACATAACAGTTCCTATTCTGAAGAAAATATTTTACCTGTGCTTAGTTGTTTCCTTGGAGTTATTGGAAATCCAGCCTGTCTGAAAGAAAACGATAATATTGACTGTTTTGGCACCAGACTTGTCTCTGGTGTGCCTGTACATAAGCAGGCTTGATTTTTGCTTTGTATGATAAACAGTGTTAGGCACGGGAAATGAATGTCACACTTACTGTTAAACAGCTCATGGAAGCTTTAGCAGTTCAGCTTGTTTTGATCTCTGTTTACATGATTTTTTTTTTCTCCTTACTTTCATTTTGATTTTTTTCCTCCGCTGCTATAAATCAGCAGGTTTCTCGCACCGATCAACCTGCCATGGAACCTCGTGTGCGGTGCCCTCCTTTCCAGTAAAGAGTCTAGACAGCAAATTCCCTGGTAGCTTATGCCATTTCGGATCGTTATGCCTTTTTGCTTTTTTTGTGAAGGCTTTTTAGAAACTGCATTACCTCACCCGTCGGCTTGGAGATTGAGCAGCCCGCGTCGCTGATAGGGCTGCGACACCCTGCGCTGAGCCAATGGAGAACTTCAGCTTCCAACTCTTTAACGAGCAAAAAGAGCAGCATCTCATTTAGGACTCGATAGTTAATGTAGGGTTTGTTTTTTGTTTTGTTTTGTTGGGTTGTTGTTGTTTTTTTTGGTTTTTTTTAAGTGTTACTTCTGAAAGACAAGCCACTTAACAATTATGTACCATATTGCTGACCAGTGAAGCTGAACAAATAGCTATTTACATTGACAGATCAGAAGAATGTGTAAGTGCATCGTGGTAACCTACATTTTCTGTGCCAAGAGATTTGCAGCTGACTGCCTGGGTGACTCACTCCTTGGATTAGGAGATGAGGTAATGCTTTTGAGATACAGGGTGATGTCATTCCTTTACCTGAGCTGCATGCCGATGCTGGTACTTTCAAGGAAAGTCCCTTTGCTGCTTCTCACGTACTAGAGACTGAGCTGCATAACTCGGATAGGAGGTGTTATTATCTCTGTCCTAAAGCCTCTGGCTAAACTGCTCTTGAAAAGATGTCAGCACAAGTGCCCACAAATGCCTTTTATTACATGTGTGTGTGTGCACATTTGCATACCTGCCCCATTCTTCAAATAAAGCTATTTTAGTACAAGTGGACCTTTGTGGTAACCAGGTGCAGTCCCTTGTCAGCACCATGTCATGTCATCCAATTTATAGATAAATTAATTTTAAAAGAAGGTGATTTTTTTTTCTTCTATTCTGTTTCTGTTGTGAAATACCACATTTGTGATGGTTAGTAACCAAAATGTCTAACTTGCACTTAATCACTGGCAGTTTAACCCTATCTGCTTGTGCTCTGGTATTGTCCTTCGGTGCAATAACTCTTTCTGCTGCCTGTGCTCCCTTTCCTGATGTGTTCACCGGCAGCAGTTGTGGCTTTTCTCAGCCTTTCCCAATGTCACACAGGACGTGCTGCTTCCGTAGGCACCCTCAAGGTTGGGAGCACGGGCAGGTGATCAGCAGTGCTGACCGAAACGGTCATCTGTCCTCTGCAGCTTATGGGGACTGAGTTTTTAACAGATGAGCAGGCACTGCCCCGCTGTCAGGGAATTTTTGAAGGTATACAAGCCATGACCTGATTTGACCCATATCTTGGGAATACACAAGTGCGTGTTGCTGAGTGAGTTTCATGCGTGTTAAGAATTTGGGTGTGTGATTCCCAGAAATGGCCAATGTTTTGCCTGTTATTTGCTAGTGGAAAATTTTCAAGTCAGGCCCTGGAGCAAGAGGAACAAGGACAAGGGAAACACTTCAGGTGAAGTGTGTCATGCTGTCCCCAGAGCTCGCAGAGTTACCCACTGAGAGTCTCCCTCACTCAGCAGCGATTCCTGGGCAGTTTGCACTGGTGCCTCCTCTCTTCACAAACTGTTGGGATGGTCTGCAGCCCTTGGAGCACACTGCTTTACAAAGCCATTGTGGCTGTGGCTTCCAGCAAGCGTATCTGAAAGTCTGATCACAGAATGACAGAACTGCCTCTAGTCCAATCATTAACCCAACACTGACAAGTCCCCAACTAACCCATGTCCCTCAGCACTATGTCTACACGCATCCTGTCTCCAGGGATGGGGACTCCACCACTGCCCTGGGCAACCCCTTCCAATGCCCGAGAAACCTTTCAGCAAAGAAATTCTTCCTCAGATCCAATCTCAACTGCCCTTGGTGCAACTTGAGGCCGTTTCCTCTGGTCCTGTCACTTGTTCCTTGGTTGAACAGACCCACCCCCACCTCTCTCCACCCTCCTTTCAGGTAGCTGTAGAGAGCAAGTGAACTTGCAAGTGGCTGTCTAGCTGCCACTGGCACACATCTCGTTTGACCACACTATATGAATGTAGCTGCCTGATGGCCACTAGAATTTCTTCAGAATCCAACTTGAAGTCAGTTGATGGCTGGGTTTGCCAGGCTTGGGCTCTGTGTGCTGAAACAGTGGTAGAGGAGCTGGTCTGGCTTTTGTGTATTTGGAAAGCTGCTTCTAAAAAGAGCCTTTACTGTTCACTCTTATTTGTGTATGCAATATCTCATATCCCTGGAGGTGAGCATGAGCCTCCGCACTACTTGCAGGTATCTGGACCATGTGCAGGGAGAAGCCTTACAGAGGATTTATTAATGCAAAGTAACAGCTGCACAGGCTAAAAGTTGTCATCAAAATTATTATTTATTTCTGAAGGAATATATTACAAAAGCATTGTATGATATCACTTTTCTGTGTTGACTGTTTTAATGAGATACTCCAACAGGGTTACAGCTGCAACTTTGGCACTGGCATCTTTTGTTTTTAAAAAGGTATTTTCCCAAATCTGCATGTGTCTGCTTCTCAAGATCACAAGGCTGCTCTTGAATATGAATGTTTATGTAAACCTTATTTGTTTGCTTTGTTTTTCAACTGATCAGGTGATTTCTACAAATGACCTCCCCCAACACAAATTGTTGCTTTTTTGTTGGTTTATTTCTGTAATCGTATGTATAGGGCCATGTGTTTGTGTATTTTTCCTCCCCTATGATAGGCCATAATGCAACATTTCTTGTGCATCACAGATCTCATGCAATGTCTCTTAGAGGATATTTGGCCTTTTTTCCCATAAGGTAATATCTGGGAGGGAAAAGAACATTCCTCACTTTTGCTTTGTAAAGAACTTTACAGCTACTCTCAGGGGTTTATTTTTATCATCTCTTCAATTACACATTGTGCTCCTGAGTGGAGTTTTTATTTTAATTATCAGTCACTATGAGGCTTTTCAAAGCCAGAAAGCATCAGTATTGGATCCTTTAGGGATCTTAAATACAGTCACCAGCATTGTCAGGTAACTCACCTAAATTTTCTGTTGGAATGAGGTGTGTCAGTGTAGGAAGGCATGCACACATTTACAAGGTCTGTCTTTTCCTCCCTGTTTAGGTGAATCCCAACTTTGCTTAATGCTGTTTGCTCATCTGTGACCCAGTTAGGGCAATAAAAAGTCTCATGTTAGAGAGAATTTTAATCATGTAAAAGGTGTGGTTTCAGATCCTCATAGTGGTTCCAGAAATAATAACCAGAAACCTTCTGGATCTTTTGTATGGCTTCATAATACACATCTGTGCCTTGGAGTCTGAGCAGGAATATTTTGTTTGAAGTGACTGATACACATGTACCAGAAGTAGTCTTTAAATCCTAATGTGTAAAGTATCTGAATTTAATATAATTATGTGTAGGATACTGCCCAAATGGACAGAGGTTCTGAAAAAGCATTAAAATCTTCCATGTTAATCCATATCTTCAGAAGATAAGATTATGTGGATTATAGTTTCTCACTGTTCTTGATGGACAACAGCCACTGTGGCTCCACAGTATTAGTTATGGTCTATCATGCTGATAATGAGTTTCTTAATAAGTCCCTTAGTACTCATTGACAATGACTCATACTTCCGAACTAGGATCTCCTTGAAAATCTCGGTGTAATGGATGAAATGCTGTATCCTAGTGAAGACTTTTTTTTTTTTTTTTTAATTGACTTGATGTGTGTTTAAGAAAAAGCCAAGCAACTGTTAAAGGAGCAGTATACTTAAACAAAAGAAATTCTGGGGAGAAGAAGTTAGATTTAACTGGCTGGAAACAAAGGTGAAATGTGAGCTCTGATCTCGATGAGAATTGCTCTCTGCTTTGCAGAAGATATTCTGGAGTAATTGTCATTAGTTGTGAGAGTTCACAGACAGCCTATCAGTTTTTCTTTTAAAACCAAATTCAGGCTTCTGATCTAGAGAGAATGATTGAGTCTGTGTTTAGCAGTAAACTAGCCCTGGGGAAAAACAACAAAACAAAAAAAAAAAAACCAACAATCAAGTAGAACTTTACCTACAACTTTACCACTGTCTTGAAACTATCGCACATAATCTTTAACCAGTGACTGTCTCTTCAAGAATGCTTCTCCCTGTATAATAATTTCTACACTTTGGATGAATACTCATCTATGAACTGTTTGAGCTTTAAAATGTTTTACTTAAAGTGGAAGAAGTGTCATACACTGAACTGTTTTCTAACTAAGAATAGTGAAATACGGATTTGATTTGAATGCCTGAAAATTTTCTGCCTCAAGTGTAACTTTGAAAAACAAGACTCTGGGATACAAAACCATAAAACAGGACACTGGAATATAATACACTGTACTTATAGAATCATAGAATCATAGAATGGTTTGCGTTGGAAGGGACCTTAAAGCTCATCCAGTTCCAACCCCCCTGCCATCAGCAGGGACACCTTCCACTAGACCAGGTTGCTCAAAGCCTCATCCAGCCTGGCCTGGAACACTTCCAGGGAGGAGCAGCCACAGCTTCTCTGGGCAACCTGTTCCAGTGTCTGACCACCCTCACAGTGAAGAACTTCTTCCTAATATCTAATCTAAACCTCCCCTCTTTCAGTTTAAACCCATTTCCCCTTGTTTTGTCATTAACTGCCCTTATGAAAAGTCCTTCCCCAGCTTTCTTGTAGCCCCTTCAGGAATTAAGACGCTGCTATAAGATCTTCCCGGAGCCTTCTCTTCTCCAGGCTGAACAGCCCCAACTCTCTCATAGGAGAGACTGTCCTCATAGGAGAGGTGCTCCAGCCCTCGGATCATCCTGGTGGCATTTCTGTTTCCATTTGTGATCTGTGTGTTTTGATAAAATTGTGGTTAAATGGTAGCTAACCTTCAATTCAATTGTTTTAGGTATTTGGAAATAAGATGATAATCCCTTCCTTGGATGGGGACCTTTTCCAGTGGGATCGGGATCGAGAGAGCATGGAAGCAGTTCCTTTCACAGTTGAATCTCTTCTTGAGTCATCCTACAAATTCGGCGAGGATGTCGTCTTAGTTGGGGGAAAGTCTTTGACGACCTATGGGCTGAGCTCATTCTCAGGGAAGGTAAGAGCCTGAAAACTTGCCTTGTGTATGTGTGTTTTGAGCACTGGCTTGCAAATAGGTTGCTCTTGAGATTTAACTGCAGTACAGCTCAAATATACAACTTTACAGCACAAAAGAACAGAATCTGAGTTTCTTGGGCAACAAATGCAGCGGGCTGGAGTAAGGCTAAGAGCTGATGCAGGTAGATATTATGGCTGAGCCCCTCACTGCAGTCTCCTGCTGTCTGTGAGCTCCTGCTGTATCCTCTGTGCTGGTTTTAACACTTGTTTCACCCTTTGCTAAGCTGATTTAACTTGTTTACCCAACAGAAAACTGTTCACTTACTCTTGGATTAGTTTTGTGCTAGGTTAACTGCAGCCTGTTCAGCAAGGGGTCAGGGAGTGCCAGAGCCAGCATGAGAGAAGGGACAGGGGTTTTGTGACCAGAGTTGATTGATAAAAAGAGAGATGACCCTTTTCTACCAAGCTGGGAGAGTTCAGCTTTATCACAGAGCTGTGCTTGAAGTAGACTTTGATATGTGTATCAAAGAAATCTTTAGGTGACACACTTCTTTTCAAAACTAATTTTAGATTTTTCTTGGCTGTTGAGGGGATAGGTGGTTGAGAACAAGAAAAAGATTCAACATATGCAAAATACTAAGACTTGTAGTTGTTGTCAGTGAGTTTACTGTCTCTTAGAAGTTCTCCTTACATTTTAAAGTCATACACAAAAGTTAAGTTGAAAACTACTTACTATCTGACTAATTCAGAATGTATTTTTTCTTCTGAAATCCATTGGTTAGAAGTTGTATATTTTGACAAAACACAGAAGAAAAAAAGGATAGAAAAAGCACAGGAGTTAATTTCATTATTCAGGGTCCTAGAATTGATGTCCCCTTCCTTAATGTCAGTTGTCATTAAAATGTTTGTAGATACTTTGTGTAGTTAAGAACAGACATTTCTTAAATCAGAAATGGTGGCGGATTTTAAAACAAGTTAAAGAAATAGATTCAGTTTAAAAATTCTAAACTTGCAATGTTTGTTTTTGACAAAAGCAGTTTTCTCATTTTGACTCTACATTTTAATGTGGAACATTTCTGTGACATGGAGTAGAGTGATCACTAGTGATAAAGAGCACAGACCCAAAACAAGAGTTCATGAAATCGTTTTGATTTCTTCATTGGTAGCAGAGGGCACTGTGCACCAACAGACTGTTCCTCCCTCAGTGTTCAGGAAGTGGAAATTCTGTTTACTGCTTTGATTCCTGGCTTATGCTCAGAGTAGCAAAGGTGCCTCATACAGGAAACAGTGCCTGACTCTTCCCTATTAAGAGCTTGAGTAGTCTGTTGTCTTTGGCACTATCATGTCGATTCAGAATTCCTGAAAGTGCATTCAGCTACCTTTTCAAAATACAATTCCCCATATAATCCAAACTCTGTTTAAGATTTGGACTGTTGCAAAGTCTCTGTGACTGTGAGAGTTAAATAAGGTCTTCCTTCCCCTTTAATAGCTGACAAAGGAAAGGAGGAAGGTTCTGCGCTGCTTTATAAATCAATAGTACTTAATTTGAAGCTAATAGAGTTATGCTGAGACAAATATGGCATGAAAGCAGAATTATACTGTGGGTCTTGGAGGAATGTTCTTTTGATGCCCACAGAAATAGTGGGAAAAGAGAGAACTAAGATTTCTTTCTGTTAGAAGTAGAAATATGTGTAAAATATAGTCAGAAGACAGTCAAAATAGCCTAAACACTAGAATCTTTTGAAATTCTGGTTCTGAAAAGCCTTTATCTCTTAAACCAGATTTTTCAACATCCCTCAAATCCAGCATCTAAAAATTACAAAGCTCTAAATCACCTGCAAGCTAAAAATATGTTGTAAGCATTGTTAGCTTTGAATGTTGCTGGTGGTTACATTTGTTTGTCTTGAAGCTCATCAGGTCTTCAAAGCATGTGTTGAGTCTTTTGCCTTGTCCCTTAGGTGAAGTACATCTGCTCAGCTATGGGCTGTCGCCGGTGGGATGATGATGAAACGGAACAGGAAGAGACACTCCTGTTACACCGAACCCAGAAAACAGTCCGTGCTGTTGGACCACGCAGTGGCAATGAAAAGTAAGTGTAAGAGTAGTTCAGAAACAATCTGATAGAGATAAGTTCTTAATATGTCATGTTTTAAGGATTTGACCTTCTTTTTACTCTCATGGAACTAGGAATTGCACAAGGGAGTTTAGATTGTTAACCAAAGGAATGCAGCAGGCTGTTGGCTAGGTTCTAACCCCTTTGCTCTCGAACCTCAATCTTCAAAGATGTCTCAAACTTCAGTTTTATAGATGATTAGACAGAAAAGATACGTGCACATATGTATTCCCTCTAAATCAAGTGAAAATTGCTTTCCTTGTCCTTGCATACCTCAAAGAGTTTGTCACTGCTCTACTGCACAAGGCAAATGTCACTAATGTTTGTTTCAAATGTTGATATTTGTTCTAAAGGAAACAGCTTGAAAGTCTTCTTATGACCTCTTGATTAACTTTTAAGTTCTTTACCTACCCGTGGTAACAGTCACTTTTTTTTAATACTTGATGTCTTTAGCCTTCATTTTAACTTGATATTTTAAAGTGTCTTCAATCTTATTTTTTAAAAGTCTCATTCTTAAATCTGCTTTGTTCATTTCCTAATGTAGGTGGTCTTTTCTTTACAAGCTGTAGAAACTGGTTCAGTCTGTAACTTTCTCAATGCTTTCACCTTGGAAGTTTTAATACATCAAGCTTTCTATAAAAATACAGACGTGCATTCTGCTGAAAAAAACCCCCAAAACCCGCTTCATAAAATACAGGTTTAAGAGGCTGGTTGTCATATACATGGATACAAAACTGCCCAACAGTTTAGTGGAGAACTAGTCATTCCCTGTTCCCCTGCTCCCTCTCCTGTTTGCAGCAGGAATTGACAGGTTGTGCATGTCTAGTGTGTCAGAACCTCGTGAGAGCTCCAGCAGATTAGCAGATCACATCTCTGAAAAGAGAAATCTTGGGTTCTTTGGTTCTTGGAGACTCATATTGGCACGGAGAGGTATGTCATAAAAACATGATTTTTCCCTTCATACACGTCTTTAAAAACATAATATGACACCTCATGCACCAGAATCCTCCTGTCTTTGCAGTCAGAAATGGTGTGCTTTCCTGGTGACACAATATGGCTGTTACAGAGTTTACAGGATAGATCTGGGATTTTAATCCAGAGAAAGAAAAAAATTTAATAAATCAAATGAATATATAAAATATGCCAAGATTTTACCATAAGGGTGTAAATTCTTCAAGGAGACAGTCTGGGCTCCTGGTGGCTACCAGACTGGTCCTATGAAACTTTGGGTACCCAACCATACTGTTGAATAAATATTTTCCCCCTTCATGCTGTTCAAGATACAAACTTGCCATCCTTTCCCATCTGTATCTTCTCTACAGCATTGGGCTGTAATGGAAAAAAGAAAAGAATTATTCTTTCTCTTTCAGAAAATAATTTTAAGTTTCTGATGTGATTTGTTGGTTTACAAAAATTAAAGAGTTTCTGGCTATGCAAGACAGCGTTCTTGTCTATGTTCAACAATGTTCCTTGTACAGCTGTCTTTTTTTCAGTGTTAACCTATGGGACATGAGTGGTCTTGGTTTCATGAAGTACCTGTCAGAAAGATCCTGTGTTAGGTTGTGTGTGGGATTAAAACAAACAAACAAAAAAACTTCCCTCCATCAGCTTGAAAAACCTTATGTTTCAAATTAAATCTGCTTTATTAATGAAGAGAAATATGTCTTGTGTAGAATGCTGCTTCCTAAATGCTTTATACTTGTTGCTTTCATCAGCTACATAAGATTTTCCTACTAAACAGACCCAGCTGTACTACTTGATGATTTTAATTGCCTTCTCCATGTACTAAACCTTTTATGCCATTTGCCCTACTTCACCAGCTGTTTTCTCAGCCCACTGATCATGTTGAACAAGATTTCTCAGCTTGTTTGGTTTGTATTCTGGATTAGCGCTCCCCCTCCTGGTGCAGTTGTGTTTGTCTGACAATTTGAGACTTGACTGTGAAAATATGGGCCAAATACAAGTAATTCAGTTTAAGGATCTTATGGACAGAGGATTTGGGACTTCCTTGGAGTATATAAGTTGTTTCTACAAAGTTTTCTCTTTTTCTTTAAGGTGGAATTTCAGCGTTGGTCACTTCGAGCTGCGCTATGTCCCAGATATTGAAACTAGAGCAGGATATATTGAAAGCAATTTTAAACCAAATATGAACAAAGAAGAAACAAAAATTATTTCGGATGTGGAAGAGCAGGAAGCTATGATGAAAGATACAGTGATAAAGGTCTCAGTAGCTGATTGGAAGGTGATGGCTTTTAACAAACGAGGAGGACATCTGGAATGGGAATACCAGGTAGGGGAAAAGACAGAATATTAAATGTTACAAAAGTAGAAGTTTTGCAGCATAATAGATGATGTCTTTCATCTTGGGTTTCAGGTGCTGTTTTTAGTAAAAAAGCACACGGTCTCTTTGATTTTTTTATATTTTTTTTTTAACTGAAGTTCTGAGTTTGACCTGCTACATCTGTTACAAAAACTTAAACAAGGAATTTAAGCATCTTGTTTAGTATTATTCTTATATCTAGTTAATACAACATTAATTTTCCAGTTACCTCTCTCTTTTTCAGTTTTGCACTCCAATTGCTTCTGCGTGGCTGGTTAAGGGTGGCAAAGTAATTCCAATCAGTCTGTTTGATGACACAAGTTACACTGCGAACAATGAAGCATTGGAAGATGAAGAAGATCTTGTGGAAGCTGCCAGAGGGGCCACGGAATCCAGCGTCTATTTGGGTGAGATACAGACTGCAGCATTTTCTGTAGTAAATGTTATTTTCTTTGTTGAGGTTGTAATAAAGCAGATCTTTCCATGATTACAGTTAAGAGCAGCTTTAACATGTCCAGTCTGATATTCTGCAGAATGAAGGCTGTTAAATGTAACCCACAGTGTTGTATAAAGCTCAAAAATTCAGGCTTTACTAACGTATATATCCCAGAAAGGCACTTTGACTTGATTTAAAGACTTTCGAGAGGTAGAGATGTGTTCTCATCTCTTCCTAGCCTGTTTTAGTCATCTTTACTGTTGTTATTCAGAGTCTGTGTTCCCATCTTAGACATTCTGACAATTACAGAAGGTACAATGTACCTTTGGCTATGTCAGAGTTAATATCTGTGGCTGTTTGGCCTGAAGAGTGATAGTTGAAAGATTGATTTTTAATTTTTTTTTTCCTTTTTAAAAACCAAAACGTTTCAAAACAATAAATATTTCCCATTTTGATTTTGAAATGTTCACAGCTTTGTAGTTTCACTACATTGAAGGTGACTGAAAGTCTTGAAACTTTTAAAGATAGGTTTGCAGCTAACGAGGCAGTCTTACTGCTCGGTAAGCAAGAAGAATTATCTCCCTCCAGCCCACTAATTTGTCACATTCATTTTTTCCTCTACACTGATGACAGTAACTTACCATGAAGAAATTTCAGTGAAGATTTTATGTGACTTAAGTTTTCATCCAGCTACCAGAATTCATTTTAGGTGGTTTGTGACAATTTGAAATAGAGTAGCCCCAAATCCTCCTTCCTCTCAGCTGTCTGTCTGTCTTTGGGAAGTAAACATGCTTTGTTTTTCTAAGACTTTGTTTGCTTTAGCCTTTTTCTATAATGCTTTGCACCTTGTAGCTTTCCTGTTAGTGTACACAGATAAAGAATAACACTAGGAAGAAGCCAGATAGTTCCAGCCTTCCTGGTGATGGCTGTTGAGGTATAAGCTGTAACAGCATTAGGAAGGGTAGGAAGTTTGAAAGAAGTCTTAACCTATGCAAAGCCCAAGCTGCTTTATAGCTCTTAAGAATTCCTGGCATTTCTCTATAGCACCAGCTCTCCAACAGTGGAAATGTCCTGATTTCTTGTTTATTCTAGAACAGAGGGAACATATTACTTGAATTCATCCAGCCTAGCAGTCAGAGTCTGTATCTCAGATTCTCAGAATATAAAGAAATATTTTTAAAAATGTTTTTAACCACTTAGGTTATCTGGGTGATTTTATTCTGGGGGTGAAGAGAACTAAATTTTAAGACTAATATGCTCTCTGGTACATTTCTTAGGTATGTACAGGGGTCAGTTGTATCTTCAGTCATCAGTCAGAATTTCTGAGAAATTCCCCACCAACCCAAAGGCTCTGGAATCCAGGAATGATAATGCAATTATTCCTCTTCCCAAAATCAAATGGAAACCTTTAATCCGTAAGTAACAATTCAGAATTTCATTTACTGTGTTAGCCCTGAAAAGACAACATCTGTCTGATTTTCAGTATGTTTCTAACTAGTCTAATGTTTCCAGCTGTAAACCAGTTCAGGAACTATCTCTGTGCTTTATTAATTGCTTAATTCTTTCTAATTAAATGTTTAATGTCTGCTTTCTTTTACTATGGATTTGACAGAGTCTTTTTTTAATAATGAAATATTGGGTCTTCTAAATCAGATTTTTCAACAAAAAGAGGAAGATGTTTTTTGCATTGATATGAATATGAGTGAATTGACTTGTCCAAAACTAGTATTTTGGCAAGGGGGAGAGGTGTTAAGTAACTGTTAACCTTAAAATACCCTTCTTAATACTTCCTTACAATAATTTTGATTATCATGGTCTGGTGGAAGAGACATTTTCTAAGATTATACAATTAGAGATCTCATTAAATTACTACAAGAACAGAATTTCTATAACGATTCAGCTCAGAAAATGATGTCTTTTCTATGCTTAGATTCTCCTTCCAGGACTCCAGTGTTGGTAGGGTCTGATGAGTTCGATAAGTGTCTCAGCAATGACAAGTATTCTCATGAAGAGTACAGTAACGGAGCACTTTCAGTTCTGCAGTATCCATACGGTACGTGGAAGTTTCCAAATTTTGAAATGTTTCAAATAGCTAGAGTTCCCCATTTATTGTCTGTGAAATGCAGTAAACAGCCACTTGTTTGATCTTAAATATATGTATTTTTTCAACATTTAATGAACTAGGAAATTATTGCTCAAAACACAGAGCACTTCAGAGTGCCAGGAACTGATAGTGCAGAGGCATTGTGTGTACTGAGACACTGAGACACAACATTGCCACTGAGAGTTGATTCTGAGTGGAAGAAGCTTGTGAATTGTTTTTTTCAGAACTTGCTAACAGTGCTAGAGACTCAGCCTGGTGGTATAAAGTTTTCCATATGGAAGATATTCTGGTTTAAAGCTGTCAGTGGTTAGGCCTTCTGAAGTGGTAAGCTTTGATGGGAGACCTAGTTGCTGTGGAGTCCACAACCTTGATTAACTGAATTTATTTATGTGCCATTTAAAACCTTGGGGCATGCAAACAAAAATACCCTCTGTCTGGAGGAAACTTACTAATGAGAAGACAAACTTCTTTGTAGTTACCTCCAAGTAAATCTATTCCCTCTTTGTGTCTTTTATACACAGATAATGGTTATTACTTACCCTACTACAAAAGAGAGAGAAATAAGCGTAGCACTCAGATCACTGTTCGATTTTTTGATGATGCAAATTACAAGAACATTCGCAAAAAAGATCCTGTTCTTCTGCTTCACTGGTGGAAAGAAATTGTTGGCACCATTGTATTTTGCATCGTGGCCACAACTTTTATTGTACGCAAACTTTTCCATCCCCATCCTTACAGCAGAGTAAGTATTGCTTTCTGGATCCTAAGTACAGAAGGTATTATTCTAGCCTTTTCTTTCTGTTTGAGTCTGCAGTGAGTAGTATTTATAAGTTAATAACTAATGAGATAACAGAATCAAAAGGCTAAATTTATTGTTTAATCTGTCTGTGAAAGCTGTCAGCTGCCATGTATAGTTTGCTTAACTGCTTCAGCAAGCAGATTAGACTGCTTCAACCATATCTGACATCTTTGGAGAGATGTACACTGAAATTATTTATTGCCATATCTAGGGGTACAAACTGATCTCAAGTACTCAAGGAGCTGAATTTTGTTTGTTTGGTTTTTGTTCTTGTTTCGGTAACCCTTGTTAGCTGCGGAAGGAATCTGAAACACAGTGTCAGACTGATAGTAAATATGAGCCCACTGGTGGAGATGTTAAAGAGAGCAGCTGGAGTGACGTCAAGAACTCTGGATATGTGTCAAGGTGAGCTCAGTTCAACACAAAGTGTACAGGTTTTTTAGTCAGTGTGACAACTAATAGGCTGAATGTTGTGGTTGATGTGCCTGAGAGACAGAATGCCATCCAGAGTGACCTGGACAGGCTTGAGAAGTGGGCCCATGTGAACCTCATGAGGTTCAACAAGGCCAAGTGCAAGGTCCTGCAGCTGGGTCAGGGCAGCCCCTGGTACCAATACAGGCTGGGGGATGGAGGGATTGAGAGCAACCCTGAGGAGAAGGACTTGAGGGTACTGATGGATCAAAAGTTGGGCCTGAGCTGGCAGTTTGCGCTTGCAGCCCAGGAAGTCTCCCGTATCCTGGGCTGCATCAAGAGAAGAGTGGCCAGCAGGTTGAGGGAGGTGATTCTCCCCCTCTACTCCACTCTGGTGAGATCCCTCCTGGAGTGCTGTGTCCAGTTCTGGGGTCCTCAGCACAGGAAAGACACGGACCTGTTGGAGCGGGTCCCGAGGAGGGACACAAACATGATCAGAGGGCTGGAGCAGCTCTGCCATGAAGAAACACTGAGAGAGTTGGGGTTGTTCAGCCTGGAAAAGGCTCTAGGGAGACCTTATTGTGGCCTTTCAATACTTAAGGGGGGCATATAAGAAAGATGGGAACAGACTTTCTAGCAGGGCCTGTTATGATAGGACAGAGGATAATGTTTTTAAATTAAAATAGAAGAGATTTGGACTAGATGTAAGGAAGAAATTATTTACAGTGAAGGTGGTGAAACACTGGCATGGGTTGACCAGACTGGTGGTAGATGCCCCATCCCTGGAAACATTCAAGGTCAGGTTGGATACAGTTCTGAGCAACCTGATCTAGTTGAAGATGTCCCTGGTCACTGCGGGGATGTTGGACTAGGTGGCCTTTAAAGGTCCCTTCCAACCCAAATCATTTTTTAATACTGTCTGGAGGAAAGAGTAGGTGGTCACTTGTTCTTACCTACCCTACTCCTCTGACTTCACAGGATAGTCAGCAACTGACACAAATCATAGAATCATAGAATGGTTCGGGTTGGAAGAGACCTTCAAGATCGTCTAACTCCAACCCTCCTGCCATGGGAGGGACACCTTCCACTAGACCAGGCCACTCAAAGCCTCATCCAACCGTAGCTGGATGAACCTCACCCAGGGAAAGGAACCCTGTAACCCAATTACCAATGGCAGGTTGCAGTTATGATTAGTCTAAGCAATCCCAGGATACCTGTGATCTGGAATGTTGCTCTTGTATTTCTTGCTGATATGTGGAATGGAAGATTGATTCTTGAAGGTCATAATCAGTGTTTACTCCCTCTGTTCTTATGTTTATGGATTAAAGCAGAGAAAGGCAATTGCAGATGGAAACAGATTATGTTTTATATACTCTGCAGAATAAGCACTCTATTTGGAACAAACCTGTGTTGCTGTTTTGAGGGAGCTGGTTAAGACAGAAGGATGTATAGGAGCATGTTATGATACTCTGGAGAAAATGTGACCATTTCCTATACATTTGTAGCTCACTGAAAGAAAGAACTGGTGTATTTAAAATGAGGAAGAATAAGAAAGGCAGTGAGATTTAAGAACAGTGATGTTTTGGAAGGGATGCTTAGAAGGACTAGTTGCAGAAATAGTTATTTGGCGTGGGGTTAAAAGCAAATCATGATTTTGAAAATACTGAGGTGTCATCACCTAGTTTGGGTATAGAAACTTAGGCTACGTACTCATGGGCCACGATCCAGTAAGCATGCAACCCAATATTCTGAAAAACTTCAGAATGGCTTTAAACTGAAAAGAGGGTAGGTTTAGATTAGATATGAGGAAGAAGTTCTTTAGTGTGAGGGTGGTGAGACACTGGAACAGGTTGCCCAAAGAGGTTGTAGATGCCCCCTCCCTGGAAGTGTTTAAGACCAGGGTGGATGAGGCTTTGAGTAACCTGATCTAGTGTAAGGTGTCCCTGCTCATGGCAGGGGGGTTGGAACTAGATGATCTTTAAGGTCCCTTCCACAACCCAATATTCTGAAAAACTTCAGTTTGTCATGTACGTGCATAATGGATCTTGCTGGGTTGTGATAGACACTGAATATTTGCATAATCAGCAGCTGTCCATTTCATAAACAGGTAACCATCTGATTGCCTCAGTGGGTGAGCAGGGAAAAAAAGATAAGAAATGCTTCAAGTCATTCAGCATGTTTTGCCTGTACAGAAATATTTCACTCTTAGTCATAAATGACTTCATTTTTCTCTCTAGACTAACATATTTTTCTCCTCTATCCTATCTCCATTCTCCTGACTCTTCCTCACACCCTTCTCCTCCCAGATATCTGACAGATTTTGAACCAATTCAATGTCTGGGTCGTGGTGGTTTTGGAGTAGTTTTTGAAGCCAGAAATAAAGTGGATGACTGCAACTATGCTATCAAAAGGATCCGTTTACCTAACAGGTAATGAATGAGTTTGTTGAGATACAGAAGTAGTAATGGATGAATGGTGGGATCCCACCTTACACTGAACCATCTGTTCCTGAAATGACTTCCCAGATACTACGTTAGGATGAATGACATACTTTCTAACGGGGGGGCTGACTTAGTTTTGGCATTGAGAATTTGGCATATGTAATCACAGCAGAAGGGTGACCTGCTTGGCTAAAATACCTGCATAGCAGGACCCTTGTGAGGACACTGCAGCTACACGGGAACTCCTTTGATTTCCTTGATGAATAGAGCCTTTGATAACAGGACCAGTTATTTGTAGCACTGTTAATTTGCTTCTCTCCTTCCTCTCCTTACCTTTCCTACTCCACCTTCTCTTTCTTTTCTTTCTCCTTCACCAGTTTTTCTGACTCCATTTGTCCATTTATCTCATTATCTGATCCCACAACCCCTACCTTTTCTTTCAGTCATAGGTGGTCAAGCCATGCTGCTGAATTACCCTACACAGAGCTTGCAGCAGTTCCTTTTAGTGGGAGATGGGAGACACTGCTTCTGGAAATCTCAAGTTAGAACAGCAACAGGCAGGCCAGTAGAGGGAGGGGGTAAAGCTATGAAATCTAGAATTACTATTTTTTTTAACGTGTTAAATAAGCGTGACTTCTTAAGATTAAAGGTTTTCTTCAGAAATTTAAGGTAGCCTAAATTCTTCTTTTCCAAGCATATTCAAACCCATCAAATAAAACTATCTGACTTCATTTGATCCAGTTATGGTCTTATGAAGAGAGATTATTTACTTCAGTAAGATAGCAGGATACCTGCTTTCCTGTCTATAGAATGGAGATAGTCTTTATACAGTCTCCTTAATGTTATGCCAATTAAAAAAAGAAATAATAAGGTATTATTGTCTGTCTTCTTTTGTTTCAGTGTCTTCTACATCCCTGTAGAATATTGCTGTTTAGTGGTCTTTTTTTCTGTCCTTGTAAACAGTTGAGAGCCAGATGAATCTTTTCTTCTCAGTTTTGCTGCCTTTAATTATTTGAAAAGGGTTGACAACTTACTTAACCATTGTGAGCACATACTGCTCCTCCACACTTCTAACCTAAAGGAGTTACTCTGGGGAATTTAAGACATATCTGTCTTTTGGTGTGAAGAGCAATACTACTACTGGTCTGGTTTATACTGGGCTAGCTTTGATTAAATTCTTTTGCAGAAACTTCTGTACTATGCAGTTGCTTTATGTGACCATGTCTCTGTTGTTCTCCTCACCCCAAATCGTAGGGAGCTGGCTCGTGAGAAGGTGATGCGGGAAGTCAAGGCGTTGGCTAAACTTGAGCATCCAGGTATTGTTCGATATTTCAACGCGTGGCTGGAAGCTCCACCTGAGAGATGGCAGGAAAAGATGGATGAACAATGGTTAAAAGATGAAAGGTAACTTGTTTTTTTCTTTATTATTATTTTTTTTTAACAATCGAATTTGAGATTGTGCATCAGCAAAACTGGAGAACTGGTAGATGATCCAGAAGATGGAGAGACTGTGTAGGAAAGATAGTTATTAACTTAGCCTGTCAACTTCTCAACTGAACAAGGTACAAATATATCACACTTGTGCATAGTGTTTCTAGATTTTCAGGTCCTCTGTTGTGTTAAGGCCCTTCTTCCAGCTTAGGAAACATCTTGTAGTTCTTAATTTAACTTCTGTAGCTGAATCTTTGGGTGGCTGGAAGGTTGAAGCATTGCTACTGTGATTCATTTTTAAACTTTGGCTTCTCTGTCCTCTGTTCTTTTCCACTGCTTTCCTCCTCTGTTGTCTTGGTTTAGATGGATCTGATTCAGTACTCCAATGCTTCAATGAATTTATTTCAGCAGAAATATGTGAGGGATAATCAGAATGATGATTTATAAAACTTGGTAAAAGAAGGATAAAAATGGAAAATTAGATAGAGGATGTTAAAGGGAAAAGTGGGTGTATGTTAGCATTTAAAGAATGAGGCCTAATACAAGACTATTTAGTGGTCTCATAATAACATTGTAACGTGCCGAACAATTTTTAGAACATGGTAACCTTTATATTTCAGGCATCAAATTAACATTTCACAGCTGTAATTCTTCCAAGGCACTTTAAATAGTCATTGCAATGCATGTTCTAAAGGACTGAATTTTTTCAAGCTGAAGCTGAGCCTGATTGCACGTTTGGCATCCAGGCAGCAGAGCTTGAGAAATTTTCCATTATCAGCACTCTTCTCTCGATGAGAAAACGTTATCCTCACTAAGAAAAACGGATGCTAAATCCTGGTTATTAGTGATTCCTACACATGGGTAGTCATTTACCATTATGTTATGACACGATTCTCAGAGGTAGCAGATGTTAAAACCTGGGCTTCTGAAAATGCATTTCTAGTGGAATGAAGTTCTGTAGTATTGATCTCTTGATTTTGTTCTAGCACCGACTGGCCACTGAGTTCTCCCAGTCCGATGGATGTCCCATCATTTAAGATCAGAACAGAGCCATTTTCTACAAAGGAGCACATTGAAGTTATTGCCACTTCATCGGAGAGGGTAGGGTTGGTGGGAATACCCTGTGGTCAGTCTGATTCATCCGGAAGCCAGTTTTCTCCTCTGGAATTCTCTGCCACGGACAACAGGGACTTACATGAGTCGGAAGATCCACTATTAAACCTTCAGGACAGTGTCCTTACAGACTGTGAGGTAGAAAACAGTACTATCAGCAAGAACGAGCTGGGTCACTCCTTGAAAATTTGTTCTTCAGCTGTTCCTGTTGTACACCTGAAGGAAGGGACCTCCTCTTCTATTGTGTTTGAGGATTCTGGTTGTGGAAATGCTTCTAGTAAGGAAGATAAAGTTGATATTTCACGTGATGAGAATCTTACTGAGGATAAGACAAAAAGTGCAAAGGCATCTGGTAACAAGCAATCTGCTTCAGGAAGTCCCCTCTCTGTTTCTCCACCAAGGCCAACAAGTTTAAGCCTGGACCTTTCTAAAAATACTGCAGAAAAAGTCAAGCCCACCTCTCCAAAGGTGTATCTTTACATCCAGATGCAGCTCTGCCGGAAAGAGAACCTAAAAGACTGGATGAGCAGAAGATGCATGATAGAGGAGAGGGAGAGGACAGAGTGTCTGCAGATATTTTTGCAGATAGCTGAAGCAGTTGACTTTCTGCATAGCAAAGGGTTAATGCACAGGGATCTCAAGGTTTGTATTCATAGGTTATTGTAGGAAATGTGCTGGGGGTTTATCTATTTATTTGTTGTCATGATCATCACTGAACACCTGAACTTTCCAAATTCTAGTTGTACCTGACCATCTCACTGGCTGTGTCCTATAGTCAAACATTTTCTGATTTAGTGCTGTGAGATTATCTTTGGAGCTATCATAACTTGAAGTATCTGTGCCCAAAGTATCATACAAAAGTCTATGGTGCTGTAACGTTCCTGAAACACATAGACTAACTCAAATAGCATCACAGGGTAGCTGTCACTCCACTGCATTACAAACGTGAGCATCAGCAATTCCAAATTTGACTGCTCCTAATACAGCAGTGCCAGACTGTTTAGCTTAGTGTCAAGTTCTGCTTTAAACTGACAGATCATGAATGTATGGATACAGGTAACATTTTGTGTGTGTGGGAGTAATATGGCACTGGAGAGAAATCCTGCTAAAATACTTGAATCTCATCAGTCACCTCAGCATGTTACAAAAGCTGAGTTAACGTCTGTACAGTCATTTGAAGGTGCAGTGCTCCAGGAAATAAACATTAATCATTCATTATTGCAATTAAAGTCTTTCTTACAGCAAGACTTCTTGTACCTGGCACAGATCAGTTGTATTTGTTTTATGGCATTTTTAATTCAGGTTCTTTATATAGGGTTGTTCATTGCTGAGCTGTGTGGTAATGAAAGCTATTTTGGATCCTGTTCTGCTGTTTCAAGTGAGGCAGATAATTGACAGTGTTAAAATTTATGGTTGGACTCGATGATCTTAAAGGTCTTTTCCAACCTCAATGATTCTGTGATTCTAATTCTCGTTGTATTTTCCTTCTTTCTAGAGTAATACTGCCTAAGAGCAGCAGTGTTACTCCTGGTTAGAGGAAGTAAAAATTAAGTATTAATGCTCTAGAGCTAAAGTTGAAGTTTAAACTGTCCTGGAGTTGAATTCTGAGTCAATGCAGACTATCACAATGCAGCTTTCTGAAGGATTCATAATCATTTTAACATCTGATAACATCCAGACAGTTAAGACTGGGAAAGGTGGTTTTTACCTCTAGCGTTTAACGTAACTTAAGTCAGGAGAAACTTTTTGTACCTTTTCTTTCATTCTGCTTCTGATCCTATGGTAGTGCTTAATAATGCTGGAACTTTTAGCACTAGAAGTGTCAGTATGTGTTGCCAAATACCAGAATTTAATTAAAGAGTCCAGGTGAAGTTAGTCTTATTATCGTAATCTCTGAGAAATGGATTGCTTTTGCCAAACGATGGAGAGACAGTTCCTGTTTCTCTTTGCTTATTTGAGGAGGCTTTAGTACCTACCTCAATGGAGTAAATACTGGAATTATTGTAACTGGTGGTGTAGCTTCTCAGGTGGTAATCATTTGGTGTCAGTAGAAACAAAAGATAAAAATGCCATCTCAGCTGTGGCAGTAAAAGGGAATTCAAATTCAGTAGCTCTGAAAGGGTATGTCAAAGTTACAAAACTCATGAACCTATCCAAGTGTTTTCTTTCCTCATCAGCATTAAGCAATTACCTTGAACCAGTTATCTGAAAAATCTTTAGTGCTTGAGAAATTCACCAGAAAAGTAATTAAATCTCTATACTAATATGTTGCTAGACATGTTAATTAATAACCTTTCTTAACAATTCTGTCAGTTGTTAACTCTCTGCAGTCTTTACTGAGATCACTGTTCAGTTCCTAAAAATTCAGTGTTGGCAGCAATTTGAACAAAGGATTTTATTTTGTTTATTTGATATAAACAGCTTGGAAAAGCTCTCCCTGAACAAACAACTTCCTGCTTCAGAAAACCTCCCACATGTGTATAGAAGTTTTTCTTGGATCCTGGAAGTTTATTTGTCTATTATGTGTTAATTTGGTCAAAACAACAGCCAGTATATTTATTTTTTTTTTATATAGTTTTCAGGAGCTCCTAGGAACATACCTCACCTAATTTTGTCATTTGTCCAAGAGGTTGGTCATGCAACCCTAAGTTTGTGCCAGCACTAAACAAGCAAATAACCTGCGATGCTGTTTTCTCTCTGCTAGAGGCAGAGCTACCTGATGGCAGAGGCCAGTTCTTGCTCCCATTGGCACCAACAAAAACTCATTGACCTATATGAAAATAGATTTGTATGCATGCATATTAAAAGCTTTTGGAAGATCTTTTAAATATTTAAATTAACAGTGCACATTGAGATGCATTAATTAGGCTCCTAGTAATCAGAGATACTGTAATTACAAGATGTCAGGAATTTAGGGAGGCGAGTAAGTCACAGTTGAAATTCTTTTGAAGAAAATGAAGTACAGAAACAGGAGTCTGGCTGCCAAGGGAATTTACTGTTATTCCCAGGATAAGCCATCGGTCATCCTTGACAGCTCAAAAGAAATTATGAGTTTCATAGAACTGCAAGAACAGTCTTAGGTTTTGCATCATTAATTGAATTAAACAGTAATCTTCCAGGTGTGTGAGTAGCTTATTCATATCTGTGGAAAAATAATTCTGATTCTGATTGAAGAATCTGGAGAGAAATTTCTTTGTGCAGGCGGCAAGATAACTGAACTAGAGGGTGGTTATATTCTTCTTATTTAAATAAAACTTGTTGTATGAGTCTTAGACTTTCTGAATGAGGTCTTGATGGCTTATTTTTGCTGTCAGTTTGCGACAGCAGCAAGTCCATTCTCCTTAATTTGTAGAAACTATATGCCAGCCAATTCAGAGACAGTCTGCTTTCAGCCAGAGAAGTACAAGAAATCACAGAATGTTGGGGATTGGAAGGGACCTCAAAAGATCGTCTAGTCCAATCCCCCTGCCAGAGCAGGAACCTAAATGAGATCACACAGGAAAGGTGTCCAGGTGGGTTTTGAATGTCTCCAGAGGAGGAGACTCCACACCCTCCCTGGGCAGCCTGTTCCAGGGCTCTGTCACCCTCACTGTAAAGAAGTTTCTTCTCAAGTTTAAGCGGAACCTCCTGTGTTCCAGCTCACACCCATTGCCCCTTGTCCTACCATTGGGCATCACTGAGAAGAGCCTGGCTCCAAAGAGAGTTTTGCTCTGTGAAACAGGATGGATCCTGTTGGCTTGTGTGTTTATTGGAGGAGGAGGGGCACAGAGATCAACACAATGGGTTACAAATCCCTAATGGAGATGTTTGTGCTTTGAGCATTAAAATTCTGATACAAAGATTTTTGATAATGTGGGTGTGCAGTCAGAGGGTGGGTGCCATATAAATGTTCCTCTGCTCACTGCAGGGGGGTTGGACTAGATAACCTTTAAAGGTCCCTTCCAACCCAAACCATTCTGTGATTCTATGATAAATGCTTCAGAGGGATCCTGGAGACACTATGGGTTTACAGTAGCAGCTTTTGTGCAGTAAATGAGCTGTGACTCCCAAGGGCATGACGTTAATTACAGGAAAATATAGCGGGAGATAAGACTTGTCTCAGAAGACAGTTTTAGAGGCAGGATGTGGGCACTGTGGAGCTAACAAGTTATATCTATTTCTGTAGTGCTTATCTCAGAGCTGTCCGTTGCTTAAAAAAAAATAAGAAGCCACCTCTCTGTGTTGTTTCACACTTGCACAGAGTGGGCTTGTCTTTCACTGAGGAAATTGGATGGACTTTGAAATAGGTTCAGCTTTGTAGTCCTTTAATCTTGTGCAAAAATACTGCTCTGTACCTGTCTGCCTCCTTCTGTTCCAGGGTTTATGTCAACAAAGCATGGGTCATGTTCTCCCAGCCTTGGAGGCCCAGGAGCTCTGAGAGGAGCTTCCACAGCACCACCTGCCTCTTTACCACACCTCAGCCCTTTCCCTGTACACAATCCTGCTGCTTCTTCCCCCTTGCAGGATCCATCTATTCTTCCCCCAAAACTGTGTCTGTATTTGTAACTGAGGTGGAGCAGTCCTGTTTCAAAGAAATAATCAGCCAGATCATCACTGTTTGCTGCTCTTGTGAATTGCAAAGTTCTTAAGCTTCTATCAAAAATAAACTTTTAATTCTGTTAGGCAAGCAGTTGTTCCCACAATTAACTGCACAGTACCAGTTGGAAAGCAGACCTTGTTCCTAATCTCCCAGTGTATCTATAATTTGCTGTTAGGATGATGTGCTACGTGCTGTTTGATAATATGGCAAATTAGCACTCAGAGATTAGAATTAAAAAGACTGGGAGCCAGAACTCCAGCATCTGGTGTGGATTTGCCATGTGATGGAGAGCTGGATAAGTTATCTGTGCTGTTCCCCACAGCTGGTGACTTATGTAGCTGTTACTCGGCAGACCTGTGTAGTGTTAGTAAGCCTCTGCTGGAAGACAAGAACTGAGCAGTCTGTGTTTCAGGAAGGGAGATAAGTTAATGTAGGAGTAATTCCTTTTTTCCAAATAGCTACAATTCTTAGGGGGTTCTGCTAACATGATGTTTGATGAGCATTTTTAGCCTTGGCAGCATGCCTTATCTGAATTAGAACACAGTCTTCTATCTACTGAAACACAGAGACTTGTTTATTAATTACACATTTTTTTTTCTTTTCACCTGTTTGTTTTCTTAGCCTTCCAATATATTTTTCACAATGGATGACGTAGTGAAGGTCGGGGATTTTGGACTGGTAACTGCTATGGACCAAGATGAGGAGGAAGAATCAGTACTTACCCCCATGCCAGCTTATGCCAGGCACACAGGACAAGTAGGGACCAAACTCTACATGAGCCCAGAACAGGTTTGTGCTCTCTGCTCTAAAGCTATTCCTGGCAGTGCCTGAAAGATGCCTGAATTCCCAGGAGGTCAAAGATCAGCCACTCTTTCTAGTAAATTGTTGCAATCGAGTTACTTAAATTCTTTCTCATCAAAGTAGAGCTTTGAGCTAAATTGAATTCCAAAGTTAATATTTAATATATGTATTTATTATAGCAAAGAAGTAGCTGATGATTTGTACTTAGATGCATTCATTTCTCTTGCTTTTAATGTCATAGAAGGATAACTGTATAATATACAAGTTAATTGAGCAAGGACACGCTATTGTGCATGAGGTTTAAGTTGAAACATTTTGCTTTGCAGTTAGCTCTGCAAAGAGGAGCTGATGATCCAGACCTTGCTCACCCACGCTCATTTGATGAAGTTTGCCAATGTGCCTGTCCTGTAGCTTTCAGCTCTGCACTGTGCTAATGTCTTCCAGATGTTGACTTGAAAGAGCATTGTTGACACTGTACATAGTTACATACAGTGAGAAACTTGATCGACCTAACCCTAATTTTGAATTTTCAGATCTGTGGGAACACCTATTCGCACAAAGTGGATATCTTTTCTTTGGGACTGATTCTCTTTGAGCTGCTTTACCCTTTCAGCACACAGATGGAGAGGGTCAGGGTATGTATGGTGTTGGAGTGTTTGTTTAAAATAGGTATTTGTTTGGTGAAACACTTGCAAGAGGTTCTTTTCTGTTTTGAAAAAACCTTGCAGTTAGGAGCACAACTTCTTTATCAGCCTTTTATGGACCCCCTGAATCACTGAAAATAAATTGCAGTCTTCCTAACATTAAATTGAGGCCTTAATTTCTTTACAAAGCTCCTCTGTTGTCAAGCCAAGTAAGAGAAACTATCAAACTAGGATATCTAAGAACTCAAGCAACAAATACAGCTTGTGACTTAAGCCTACCAGCTTGTTTTTCATTCAAGAATAGGAACCATGCTGTGCATTTTTATAATTTCTTCCTTCATTTGCATCTACAGTGTTTTTTCACCCAAAGCACTTAGTGAAAAAGTGATGTTCCTTTTGCTATAGTAAGTCTTAACTGTGAGTAGGACTCAGTTGCAAGCACAATCTTCCCAGTAATTGTTTTTCATTGCATCAGCTGTGAATTTGGGAGGTCTGATGGTGTATAATAACTCTTCCTTGGTGTTAAAATGCATGTGAGATCCATCTTGCTCAGGAATAAGCTCATAGAGAACAGGGGCTACAGCCAGAAAGGTTTTCCTGTAGCACATGGTGACCAGTGACCTATGCAGAAAAGAGAGAGTCACTATAAGCTATATTTATCATTAATGTGTGTTAGGGGCATTTAAATCCTCATGTGAAGATGGATTGTTTTTAGCAGAGGTGTAAGAAGCAGCTCGAACCATACCATGAATGCAGCCTGACTGAATGCTTCACCTCTGCTGGTGTTGCATTCTCTTGCTTAAAATGCTCTGGCTTTTTATGGTACAAAAGAGCATAGTCTAGAGGGAGAATGACAGTGCTTAATTTGAACCCCATGCGCTGAAACCAGTTTCAGTTTCCCTAAATAAAGTCATATTTACTGAGACATATAGCCAGTAAAGAGCTATCCTGGATTCTCAAGATCTGCAGCAGTGACTGCAAGCTTTCCCCTTCCAGTTTAACTCCCGAGTATAAAAGCGAAACAAGTAATCAGAGTGAATCCTAAATTGCATCTAACTCTGATGTTTTACTTCGTAAGAGGGTAAAAAGGGTGCCCTGTCTTTCTGTGATTTTCACTGTCATTCTACTCTTTTTGCTAGAATCAAAAAGAAGCCCCAACATCTTTATTGTCAGGTTCTGGAGTTTATTTACTTTAGTAGTTGTTTCCGAGTTCTTAAGCTGAAGTTTTCATTGACATCAGCCCAGCATTAGAACTACTTGCTGAAGCAAAACATGCTCTGACTGACCAGGTAGCCCAGCAGATTTGAGGAATCTGTGACAAAGGGTTGGAAAAATCCCCAGAGGAGGAGCATGAGACCTGCCTCAAGCTGTTAACAGTTAGTCTATGGCACTGCAATTTATTTCCAGATTAGGTGTTTGAAAACAGGTCGTTAAATGCACACTGAATTGGTAGAGAAGAACAATTTTTTTGAAGCATTTTATTGTCATAAAACTCAGTTGTCTTGAACAGGATTTTGACTATTGCCCATCATGATTGACTGGTCAGTTTATACTTTCAGTGCAGTAATAATGAATTGAATTGTAACTTTAGAATTCTTATATTTCGTGCTCAAAATTTTGTAAAAGGAGATCCTTCCAAAAAGAAATTAAGTGCTAAATATTGCCCTTCTGTGCTAAAAACATGCTAAAGTGGGTTATGGGTTGCTGGCAGTTATGGAACTTAAATTCCTAAGGTAGCCTGCTGCAAATTAAAGATGTGCCTAGAACATGGGAAAATTACTGTCACTAGATGGAGCCAATGTCCTTGTTATGGCAGAAACACTGAAGGAGATCAGCAGCCTTGTAAGGACACAGAAATACCCAACATGAACTGCTTTTGAAACTGCTCATAAATCTGCTTGTTAGTCCATAAACATTAAATAAAGACTAGTGCTTACATTGACAAGACAGAGCTGGTCATTTAATGTGTCTTGATACTGGTGTAGGTGGTCTTGGGGATTATAGGCAGTGCACAGATTTTTTGAGCCAAAGTGAGAAAGTCCAAGTTTGTGTATCTGGCTGATTTAAAACTGCAAGAGATCAGAATTCTTGCAACATGGTTCCTATTGCAGGCTGTGTACCTAGGGAACCACCAACCTGCTCATTTAAGTATATTGTGGTGTTTAACCACTAAAGTGAGACTTTAAACCAAGGGGTTTTTTTCCATTAGGCTGATTTGTTTGCATATTTTTTTGAAGAATAATAGATTGATGCTACTGAAGAATGGTATTTTGGAAAAGTTACATGTTTTTCTTAATATTTTTGCAGACTTTAAGCGATGTTAGAAATTTGAAGTTTCCCCAGTTGTTCACTCAAAAATATGCACAAGAGGTAAGTATATCTGATTCTATTAATTGTAGCTTTCTCTTTAATAATTGTAGCGTTTTTCTTTGCTTCCCAATTGCTTTAAAAATTGTGGGGGAGTGGAGGGAGAATAGCTTCTGTGCTATTAAGATGCATTTCTCTGTCCCTGCACTTTTCTATGTTTCAAAGCTGTAACATTACAATAATGTGGATGACGATACTTTCGTCACACAGTTTACCTTCAGTAATTATACAATAATACCTGGCTTCCCTTTGTCACTTGATGTCATTCATTTCACATACATCCTAACATGATGTAAGTTGCCCAAGGAAGTTGTGGATGCCCCCTCCCTGGAAGTGTTCAAGGCCAGGCTGGATGAGGCTTTGAGCAACCTGGTCTAGTGGAAGGTGTCCCTGCTGCTGGCAGGGGGGTTGGAACTGGATGATCTTTAAGGTCCCTTCCAACCCAAATCATTCTATGATTCTGTGATTTCTTGCAACAAATCCATATTCACAAAGAGAAGGTGCAGAGTTCTAGACAGGTAAAAGGGAGATTGTAGGTAGAACCATGGCTGTTTGGGATCTCATTCCAGGAACCAGATCTCTCAAGTAGGGAACCATATGAGCAAATTGTGCTGTGTTCTTTAAAGTGATACACTTGCAGATAAAGAGGAGGTGATGTACAAAACTTCTCCAATAAAATGCTGAGATACTTTAAGATTTTCATGGTAGCTTCAGACCAGCAGCTAAATGAGACTAGGCTTTCTTACTTTACAGCTGCAGGCTGCTGTGGGGAATGTGATTTGCTGTGCTCAGCTAGAGCAGAACACTGTAATTCTGCTTAAATTTGAGACAAATATTCATACTACCTATATATTTAAAGGAAAACCTCTTAATTAACTGTGAAACATCATTATGTGGCTTAAACATTAAGCTAAAAGTGACTCATAAATTATATTTAATATGTTTTTAAATTCTTCTGATTAAAAATTAACTTAAAGGTTTTATAACCCTATTGAATCTTGGATTAGATTTGATTTGCCAAATTGATTGTAGTTCTTGACAATAAAGACAGTTTAGGAGATGCACAGTGATACATTTTCAAATGTTTAATGCACTTCTAACTACTGTGCCAAAGCACTAATACCCAAATTACTCAGAAAGCAATTAGGGACGTTTTCTACTTTTTCATACAGCCACAATTGAAGTCAGAACAATAAATAAAAAAGAATTTATGACTTGGTTCATAATAGCATATGTCATGTTTTCTTTCAGTACACCATGGTGAAGGACATGCTCTCTCCAAGTCCCACTGAAAGACCAGAGGCTGCAGCAATCATAGAAAACGCTGTATTTGAAGACTTGGAACTCCCACCAAAACCAGTGCTTAGGCAGAGGTCACGGACAATGAGTTTATCAGGAAATAAGCATTCAAGACAACCAAGCAAATAATTATCCTCAGGATCACTTCTTCCACTCGGCAGGTTTTACAGGGATTGTTCAGCAGAAGGATCCTATGATGCAGAATGTCTATCTTGAAAATAGTTTACTTAAACTTTTTTTTTTTTGGCCATGTTTAAACTATAAGACGTGTTGGACAGATTTTCATTTGCTTTGACAGCCAACGAAAGCCAGTAACCACACTTTTCACATTCCATTTTTCTTACCTTAACTCTCCTAGATGGATGGGTCCAGCTACTGTACTTTTACCAATGTTGTGCTCCATTATTGGGTTTTTTTGGGTTTGTTGGGTTTTTTTGAAGCTTGTAGATGTCAGCTTGCTGGGTAAGTGAGAGATCTGTAACATGTAAATAGAATTAAAATACTGTATTTTTATAGAACAAATTACAGTCTCTAAGCCTAGTGAGTATCTATCTGGATCACTTGCTCTTTGGTGAAATGAAGATGATTTTGAAATGAACTATGACTCCATTTTTGTCCCTGGTGGGTAAACTGGGAATATGCACTATTTTTAAAGCAAAAAAGTACCACAGTTGTACATACTGTCACTCTTCATAACCGGTCATTAGAGGAAATGGTTTCATACTTCTGCACTATAGTAGATCTTAGGGAATGCATTTTATACAGATAAACCTGTAGAGCAGTAAAAGGAGCTTTTTGCCATTAAAAAGGGGGTTTTATAGGCAGTGCTTGGAAGAGCCATAGGACAAATTATGTATGAAAATGTTGTGATTCTGAAAATTTAAATCTAATGAAGTCATACGTGTCGTATGTAATCTTGTAGATTTGTACTTTTTAAAAAAATCAACTGGTAGGCATTTGTGTAATCTGCTAATTTAACTGCCTAATGCCATGCTTTTATTTCTCAATGTAAATAATGTTAATTTTTATTTATAAAATACAGAATCAATCCATTTGGGTTGGTGGTGTACAGAATGCACTTGCTATAATTGTTAAGTGCATTAATTATTGTGACTTCTTTCAAGTCTAAATGATTTAATAAACTTTTTTTATTTATTAAAAAAAAAAAATGAGTAGTTGTTTGTGTTCAAAGCCTGCATCGGTGTGTGCTGCAGATGGCAGCCTCGTGCAGCTGGAACAGGACGATGGGCACTGCACTTCCTTCAGTTGCTTTGCTTTCCTGTCTCTCATTTGCCACAGTGCACGTGATGACACAAAGATGAATGCGCTGCTTGGAAGTGAGATAATGTCTGAAGAAAGAAGGGAGACAAGCTGAGTGGATTATAGAGGCAATCTCTCAACTGTTAACAGAGGGGGGAGAAGAAGGGATAATTCTTACACTATTAGAACTGGTTTTGCATAAATGAATTTTCATATTTTACAGGCTTAAATTTTTGAAGTTGTCATCTCTGAAATTAGTTTCTTAGAAAGATGCTGGATTCAAATCCTTCTGGGGATCACTGTACTGTGGTGTGAGACTGTCACAGAACTGCCTCAATTGGAAAAGACCTTTAAGCCCATCAAGTCCAATCATTAACCTCACACTGACATGTCCTCAACCCATGTCCCTCAGCACTATGTCTACACCACTCTTCAATCCCTCCAGGGATGGGGACTCCACCACTGCCCTGGCCAACCCCTTCCAGTGCCTGACAACCCTTGCAGCAAAGAAATTCTTCCTCACATCCAACCTCAACTGCCCTTGGTGCAACTTGAGGCCATTTCCTCTTGTCCTGTCACTTGTTCCGTAGTTGAACACACCCACCCCCACCTCTCTACACCCTCCTTTCAATTAATCCAGCTGGCACACTGCAGCTTTATGATAAGGCAAAAGTGGATTACAAAGATTGTCATCCTTGTGCTCTTGGATAACTTTCCTAGATACTGTCTTGGAATGCTGCAGTGAGTATTTGATCAAAACCAGAACTTTATGGAGTTGAGCTGGGTTAAAAGTGAAAGAGGGGAGGTTTAGATGAGATATTAGGAAGAAGTTCTTCACTGTGAGGGTGGTGAGACACTGGAACAGGTTGTCCAAGGAAGTTGTGGATGCCCCCTCCCTGGAAGTGTTTAAGGCCAGGTTGGATGAGGCTTTGAGCAACCTGATCTAGTGGAAGGTGTCCCTGCTGATGGCAGGGGGGTTGAAACTGGATGATCTTTAAGGTCCCTTCCAACCCAAACCATTCTATGGTTCTGTGAAAACAGAAGCCAGTTATGTTCTCTTCCCTTGGATTTCCCTGTTAGCATCAGCTCTACATGTGCAGTTAAATGACCACGTTTGAAGCCTCTGTAGCTTCCCTGCCAGTACAGTGATTGCAGATGGAGCACAGGAAATGAAGAATAAGCTATTTTTAACTTGCTGTGTATCTCTGCTGGATGTAAGTAGCTGCCTATTCAAGGGCTCTGCAGTGTGAAGTGGTGTACGTGTTCACACTGGGTGTACCTACATATTCTGGGATGTTTCACTCATCCTCAAAGGCATGTACAAATCCTGCCTGTGTGGTGCATGCTCAGCTACAAGAGCACCTGGCCATGCTCAGCTCTTAACTTCCTGTCTCACTGAGTCTTTACTTCTCTTAGCACTGGATGCTGGCGTGTGTTGTCCCTCTCCTTGTTCCTTTTTGCTCCAGGCTTTAAGGAAGTCTTTTGCCTAACCAGAAGGTTTTGCCTCTGAACTCAGGTCTTGCCTGCAAGCACTCATTTCCCTGCCTCTCACAGCTCTGCTTGCTCTGCCCCACCAGTGCAGGAAGAGGACACTTCTCTGTGCTACGAAACATCCACCTGGGCTGCAACATCCCTATCACCTCCAGGATTGTTCTACCAGCTCTTCAGAACCAGGCTACCCAGAGGGATGCAGCTCCCATGTGTTTTTCCTCCTTTAAATCAGGTTTTAATTACACTACACTTCTCTGTTCCATCCCTATCCTTCCATCCCATTATGTTCTCCAGTCATAGAATCATGGAATGGTTTTAATTAAAAGGGACCTTTAAAAGCCACCTAGTCCAACCCCCCTGCAATGAGTAGGGACATCTTCAACTAGATCAGGTTGCTCAGAGCCCCATCCAACCTGACCTTGAATGTTTCCAGGGATGGGGCTTCTACCACCTCTCTCTGGGCAACCTGTGCCAGGGTTTCAGCCACAACTGAAAGACCAAAGGCCTTTGATCTAATGTGCATTTGCTCTATGCTCACATCCTGGAAAGGAAAGCAGTGCAGGCAGACTTTTCTTAGCTCTGTGTAGACAACAGCAACAGCTTTCCACCTTGTCTGTGAGATTTATCTTTACATGATGGCCCTGGTGGCAGGAACATCTGATGGCTCATAGACAAGTTTATTTGCCTTCTTTCAGTTTATGAACATCTAGAAACCAACTACTGGCCTGTCTCAGGTCTTCCTGTGGCCATGGAAATTGGTGCATACCTTCCTGTGACCTCTTTTTGCAGTAGGAAGCTACCATGGCCCTGCAAAAGCGACTTCTGCTCTTGGGCTCTGCCACACTGTGCAGCACTGCAGTCCTGGGCTGTTCTTGCAGAGGATGTTGCCCATCCCTCAGCTCCCTCTGCCCTAGAGTTCTTGGGGCTGAAACACAACTCCTTGTCCTGTTTATCAAAATGAACTGCATGTCAGGAGCAAGAATCCTGCCCTGTCCACCTTTGTGCCCACTGGACCTAGCTCCTTCCCCCAGAGTAAGGGCAGGGTTGTGTAGTTACCTCCTTGCTGCATCTATGTTGTTATTGGAGTTGTAGGACCTGGGAGACCTAACCCACTCCATGAAGAGTCATTTGACAGGAGAACCAGTGTTGAAACCCCAGGTCACAGCTATTTCTTCTACCAGGTTCTTGAGAAGAGAGGACTTCTGACCTTTGTACCAGTGTCTTCAGTAGCTGAGCTGCTCCAGGTGGTAGCTACTTGCCTTTTGCTACACGTCCGAGGACAGTCCTCTGCTACCTCTGAGCTGGAAGAGCAGAAAGACTCAAGGCTTTTACTAACCCCCCCTCTTTTTTTATTTATTAACAAAGTGACATCCTTCACTCCCCTGGGTGCCTCCCTCCAGTAGTTCTAGCATCATACGTTAGCCTAGATATCTTTCTGCTGTGTTTGCTCTGCTTCCCAGGCTGCAGAAGCCTTGCCTGGCCCAAATAGGTGATTGAGTGTCAGAAAAAGCTATTTTAGAATCCATCCTTGAAATGTTTCATGTTCCCAGAAGAGCAGTCTAAGAGCAGGCTCTGAGTGCAGTGACTCTCCCATGTAAACCAGCGTGAGACCCCACCAGAACCGTGCTGGGGAAGCGATGGCTGTGGTCTGAGCAGTCACCAGCCCTCATGTGATGCTTCTACAGAAAAGTGGTAGTCCTGGGGGCTCAGCTCCTCCTTTTATTCACTGTTATGATGCTGCAGAGACGTTTGGGAGCAGTCCTGCCTTTCCAGGGCCATCCTTCAGTGAGGTACTCTATGGCCCTTCGTTGCTGTTTGGTGCTGTTTGAAGTCCAGACAAGCACTTGGGAGTGGTAAAAATAATCATTCCCATTTATCATCATTTTTTTTATGGCTGTGTGGTCCAGCAATACTCTATAGCTACACTCATAGGATCAAGGCATAGGTGTGACCCTGCAAGACACACAGGTAAGTAATAATTCCTCTTCACATCCCCTCTTTGGCCGGTGTCGGTCACCTGTAGCCCCCTTCGAACTCCTTGGGCACTTGGTGCTCTTGGTGTTACAGCAAATCTTGGTCATCTCCTGGGATCTGCCACATAGGATACTCCCTTCCAGAATGAATAAGGAAACTCACAGATAATTCACAGAAAGCCAATGAAAGCTTGGAACCTCTTGATATTTAAGAAGTGAGTTGAACTCTGAACAACAGACCAGACTGCAGAGTGGTGCCTTTGTAAAGAAATGACCTCTGCTCTTGGACCACATCACTCCAAACTCCCATACACAGACTGACACACGTGGAATTATGAAAACTGGTCAAATTTGTAATGGAAGCTGCAAGATGAGAGCTGCACTGGCTTGATGAGAAATAAATAAATACTGTCCCACCCTATGTTGTATCTCACCAGGAGGTACACAAAGTCAGGTTCACATATTTATACTGATTTTTTTTTTTTCTCCCCAGCATGAAGATTGAATTTATCTTGGGAAATGTTCATTAAAAAAATAATTACCCAGGAAGGAATTAGCTCCATTAGCTGTAACAAATTGCCCCTAAAAATATCAAAGTTCCTCATTCATAGGATTGTGGAAGATGAAGAAATGCTTTTTTGTGGTATGCCCTGAGCTGTAATATTCCAACCCCTCCTTCCTCTATTTTCCTACCCATTATTTTTCTATTAGGATGTGCTCTGGCACTTCCTGTACCCCCACCTCCAGCAACTGATTCTGCACCACTATTACTTGGGTTTGCCCTTCAGGGCACCATTAGGAACTGGCACCATAATGCTGTATTCTAGGTCTGGAGCAGTCTTGGAAAACGTGGCTATGGAAACCATGTCTTCTCCAATGTCCACCTGAGACCTGTGTCTGCAAATGAGCAGCTTCTTTAGGGCCCGTTGGAAGTCCCGGTTCAGGAAAGCATAGAGCATTGGGTTGATGGTAGAGTTGCAGTACCCTAACCAAGTGATGATCTTGAAGGTGTCAACCAAGACCATGCTAGTGGAGTCGGTGCCTCTGGCAGCTAGCCAAACATTCAGGACAAAGTATGGCAGCCAGCACAGCACAAAGACTGAAATGATAATGCTAATGGTCCGCGTGGCCTTGTTCTCCAGCTGCAGATGGTTCTGCCGCTTGCTGTTGGGGTGGTAGTGAATCTCCAGGGTCTGAGACATGATACGAGTGGCCTTGAGCCGTGAAGCTCGGTAGATGAAGAAATACATGCTGCACATGACCATGAAGGGGACGAAAAATGCCAGAGCAGAAGCCACGATGGCAAAAATCCAGTTGGTGATGAAGATGCATTCTCTGCCTGCATCAAAGTCCACCCCAGGGATTTCGTTCCAGCCTTGCATGATGGGAAGGAAGGAAATGAGAGAGGAGTATATCCAGACCATGCAGGTCATCACAATGCATCTGTGAAAGGAAAGAGACAGGAGAGGCAAGAGAAGGTCAGAGTTATTTTGAGTTGAGAAAATCCAGTACAAATCAACCCTCATGGTAACCTGTGTGAGATATCACTGCGCAGCAGTCACACGGGGCTTGGAGAAGTGGCCAAGCAGGGAAAAAGTAGGGGCACAACAAGTCCATACATGAATAACTCTAACAACTGGTGTCCTGGTTTTTGCTAGGATAGGGTTAATTTTCTTCTTAGTGGCTAGAAAGCGCTGTGTTTTGGTTTCAGTGAGGACTGTTGTGAGAACAATGTTGATAACTACGAGGACACTGTGCTGGGGCAGTTTCCAAGGAGAGAGGACTGGAAGGGGGGAGTGGAGGAGAAAAGTGTAGTAGTTAGTGAAACCCAGAATGACAGTTGGATGCCAATCAGATATCCCAGATCATATTATGTCATGTTCAGTTTTTTAACCGGGGTGACCAGAAAGGGGGGGATTCTCTCAGGAATCGCTCGGGCTCACTTTTCTGGGATTGCAATTTCAGTTTCAGGTTCCTTTTCACTCCTCTGGGATCGTTATTATCAGGTGGTGAGCAATTGTACTCTGCATCACTCATATATAGAGAGTTGTTGTCATTATTACTCTTATTATTCTCATTATTTTAATTTTATTTTTACTCTAATTATTAAATTGTTCTTATTTCAACCTACAAGTCTCCTCACCTTTACCCCTCCAATTCTCTCCCAATTCCCTGGGTGGGGAGGGGAAGGGGGCAGGACGGGAGGGAGCTGCGAGTGGCTGTGTCTTGTTTGGCTGCCAGCTCAGTTAAACTGTCACAACTGGGTAACTGGGTCTATGGTCTACAGAACTGGGGTCAGTGTGAGGGATGCTCAGACCTGGCTCAAAAAAGAGGAGGAAAGATTTTACAGAGGATTTCTGTTAATCCTTAAAACAACAACATGTAGATCGTTCTGTTTGCTTTCAGCTTTAGTATCTGGCTGTTATCCTCTGAGGAGCGATAGAGGTGGAGCTGATGGACACTAGATCCTCAGTACAGCGCAGTGCTTGCTCTGCGACAGGGCATGCTGTGCAGCCCCCTCCTCATTTTGGCGACTGCCTGTGCCCCACAAATCATACACAGACAGAGCTGTAGTGGGAGAAACATCCCCAAAAGAGCCTGAACCCAACTGGTAAAGCACCCCATAGCTACAGTGGCCTCTCTGCCCATCCTCAGACAACTTTCTCCACCCTGCAGTCCTCTTTTCAATGTTTCACATGAAACCTTGACAGGAGCTTAAAAACTTCTCTTGTTTTCTCTCTATTTCCTCCATGAATAGCATGAGTTTAAGAGGGGGAAGAGTGCTACTACATGCATTCCCTAATCCTTGGGGAAATTCCCATGAAGTACCTGCAATCTGTGCCCCTTTGTTGTGATTCCCTTCCCATCTCAACTGGGGTGGGTGGAGGGAGTGCAGGACCACATGGTCTACCTGTGGGTTAAACCACCACAACCATCAAACCAGTTCAGCTGCATTCTCCTTTTCTCCTGCACCACATTAAACAATTTCTGAGAAGTTTTTAACAGTGCAAAGATCCTTTTGCCACATCGCTCTGCTTTTGGGCAACAACTTCAATAGCTCATTTAGTCCCTAAGTAAAGTAAAATTTGGAGGGACCCAAAGTGAGGAACAACTCCGCTCACCTGCCACGGGACATCCTTCTTGAATAGTGGTAGGGGGTCACCACGGAGCAGTATCTGTCCAGGCTAATGAAGCACAATGTGACAATGGACGCAGTGCAGAACATGACATCAAAGGAGATCCAGACTTTGCAGAACAGCTTCCCAAACAACCACATCCCCGTCACCTCGTAAATGATACTGCCAGAGAAAATGGGTAGAAAACAAAGTGAGAAGGACTGATTTCATGCATTTCTTCAAGACTCCATTGAGGTAACATCATATTTTAATGTGGAGGTACTAAAGATGGGCATGTAGTGTAGGGAGGCTCAGTTAGACAGTAGGGTTTTGTCCCCAAAGTGCAACCCAAGGCAATAACCAAGGTGGGACATGGCTGGAGACCAAACCTATGCTCCTTGCCTGCACTCTGTTATAAGTGGATGCCTTGAGAGAGGTGCTTTGCCCCCCAAAAGCTCCCCAAATCTACATCATCACAGCTTTGTTTATCACAGCTTTTCCAGTGCCCTACACAGCACAGAGTTTTATGAATTCTCCCCAGCTCCTGGGGCATGGAAGATGCCCACTCCTCCAAGAAACTCACTTTTCATCTGGTCTCATGCTTCAAAACTAAAAGATTTCAACTCTTGGTTTGAAAAAAAAAAAAAAAAATCCTAGTAGGAAGCCTTTGCAGCTTGTATGTCATACAGCTCACAAACCTCAGTGAGGTAAACACACCAGCAAAAAGCAGACATTCTGCCAAAATTATTTCTAACAAAGTCAAGAGGGGCCTGTAAGAAGTGAGCAGTGAAGGAAGGAACATATGGCAGCTGTAGGAGGGCTGCTGCATATTTCTATAGCATTCAATTAGATGCCATTCACTTCCTCTTTCTTTCACCAGCTTTCTGGAACTCCTGGGGTGCTGCTGAAATTACCATTGTGTGTGAATTTGATGTGAAAGGCTGAGTAACCACCTAGTCCTGCAAAGCTTTAATTATCCTGGAACTTCACAGCTTGCTGGTCAACTACAGTGAAAGTAGGAATGCTGCGCTGCAGTGCACTCAGGCACTCAGGTGGGCTCTGCCATCCAGCAAGGGCAGAAAGAGTCAACCTCATGTCAGAGGAGTTAGAAACCAACCCCTGCTCTGCATCTAATTAGCAGCAATTCATTAAAATGACTTGTGAAGGTTGTTTTAAAGCATGACAAGTACTGTAAGTACCAAAACTGGTCCCAGCCCTTGGCAGTTTTTTTATGTGGGATTCACTGAAAGGGTTGTCAAGGATTGGAACAGGCTGCCCAGGGAAGTGGTTGAGTCTCCATCCCTGAAGATATTTAAAAGACGTGTAGATGTGGTGCTTAGGGTCATGGTTTAGAGGTGGACTTGGTAGTGTCAGGTTTTCAGTTGGACTCAATGATCTTAAAGGTCTTTTCAAACCAAAACAATTCTATGATTCTATGCTACGCAAAAATCCAAGTAAACGCTAATCTACAGCAGAACCTGACCCTACAGTGTGGTGGCCTCCACAGGGGCAGCATGGAGGGTCCCACTGCACACACATAGAAAGGTTTTATGGCTCTTTTCTAGATGGGGAAATGAGACATAAAGAAGTTGAAGCATGGGTTCAGTAATGGACTTTGGTGTTTTGGTGCTATTCCTCAGAAGTCCTCCTTATCTCCAGAGATGCTGCAAAGCCTGTGGTGTGAGCACCATGGCCTTCCAGAAGTAGGCTGTGCTGCTGTCATGAACATCCCTGCACACAGATCCCAGCTGAGCAGGTACCTATTTCTCACCAGCTCACATCTGGCGGGATCTACTTGACCTAGCAGATGTTCTCACAGCACAGGGTAGTGAATACCTGTTCCCTTTCCTCTGACAGAAAAAGTCTCTGCAGCCTGGAAATGCTGCTGGTTAAAAAGGAACGGTAAAAGCCCAAAGAAACGCACGATATGAGCAGAATTGAAGTCACCTCTGTGTTTCTCTTAACGTTTGCAAAATAAAAGAATAGCTGGAAATATTCAGCCTGGAAGTGGCTGGGCTGGCTGGAGTACCCAGACGACAAGCTGAGCGCAGTTGAACCTCTCCTGCAAACAAGCCAAACCAGGAACAAAACAGAAGTCCTGCTCATATGAAATTAATGCACCAGGCAGCAACCTTGGTTTTCCTTTCTGTCACAAAACCTCTTATTCCTGAGCCAAACTGACTAAGGTCTTTTCTTTTCCTTCTCTTTGTGCTGACATGCCGACTGCGGAGCAAACTGCAATTCAGAAGAGATCCAAAGCTGAGATGATGGGAAAGGTGGAGCAAGAGCCACTCCATCAGCAGGGCTGAATGATGCCTGATGGAGGTGGCAGAGTCCATTCCTCACCATGTGGCCCACCAAGACCTGGAAAGGCTTCACACCAGGTGATGCTGGAGCATTCAGGAGGGGCACAAAGCATCAACCATGCTCTGTTCTTTGGTCCCTTTCATAATCTTTCTTTTATTTTTGTTAAATAGGATGTCACTCTCCTAGGTGGGCTATTTTCTCTCTGGCTGCATAGTGAAGCCATTGGTTTTCATGGAAATCCTTAGTCCTTTGTAATGCTCTCTACCATCCTTTGGTAGGACAAGGGGTAATGGCTTTAAACTAAAAGAGAGTAGATTCAAGCTAAATACAAGGAAGACATTTTTATGATGAGGGTGGTGAAGAGCAGGTGATGCTGTGCATTCCCAGAGAGGAGCCCTTGAAACACCTGGGCTGGACTGGGCTGAAAAATCTTCATTTCTGAGCTTAACGTGGAAAGGAAAAGAAAAATAGCTCAGGGAAATGCCAGGTAGCAGAAAGCTTGTTGCTGTAGCTAATCTTTGATGTTTGACACACTGTTTTTCCCTTTCTATGAGGCTGAAATTTTCTGCCACTTTTTATTGTGGTGACTTCATCCAGTGGGAAACATCAGAGCTTCTCTTGGGAAAAAAATAAATGTGCGCTACTGTTGACAAGATTACACAGATCATTTCTGCATCCCCTCTGGAAAGGAGAAGGGAAATGACATTGTTTTGCAGGCAAGCCCAGCTCAGGCCCTGCAGACTCCACCATTCCCAGTTGCAGCCCAGCTCCAGCCCAGTTTAGCCTGGTAGCTGGAAATGAGGAAGGAAGAGGACAGTCAGGCTGCTGCAGCCACATCAGCCAAGTCCTCATCCACACACCCGCTCGGAGCTCCTGGTGATCCTCAGGGAACAAGATCAGCCAACCTGGAGACCCTTCCCACCCCTGCCTGGCAAAGAGCCACTTCCACAGTCCCATCTTTCTCCAACATAGAGCAAAACTCCCAACTTCAGCAGCACAAACCTCCTGGTTTTGAGGACCTTATTAATGTTTATAAATATCTAAAGGGCGGGCGTCGAGAAGCTGGGGCTAGACTCTTTGCAGTGGTGGCCAGAGATAGGACAAGGGGCAATGGGCACAAGCTGGAACACAGGAGGTTCCACTTAAACATGAGGAAAAACTTCTTTACTGTGAGGGTGACAGGGCCCTGGGACAGGCTGCCCAGAGAGGTTGTGGAGTCTCCATCTCTGGAGATGTTCAAAACCCGCCTGGACGCATTTCCATGTGACCTACTGTAGGGAACCTGCTTTGTCAGGGGGGTTGGACTGGATGATCTCCAGAGTTCCCTTCCAATCCCACCATTCTGTGATTCTGTGGTTACATCACCATCCTCATTCCCACCAACTTCAATATGGTAGGAGAGATTAGATCATCACACAACGAAGCTGCAATCCAATTCCCTCAGGCAGATATTTGTAGCACCAGGTGGAAGGGAGAGACAGGTGAATACAGATGCATGATTTCAGAACCTGAACTTAAAAATTCACCAAGCTTAGAATTTGAAATTGGCAGTAATATTTTTTAAAGGGCATCATTAACTGGTTTTGTTTTTTGTTTTTTTTTTCTCAGCAGCCACCACAAACTTATAACTCAGTTTGTAATTGCTTGTTGGGAGAAGATGTTTTGGTGCCAAAATAAAAAGCGTAGGCAGCCCTGTGAGAACTGAAGCATAAAATGTGAAGTGTTCAGCTTCTTCATATTGCTCCAAGAACACCAAATAGGGTGTGCAGCCCCCCATTTTACACAAACCCATGGCCATTTTGGAGCACAAGACAGCCAGAGCCTGCAAATAAACTGGTTTCTGGATTTGTTTTACTATGTTTTAGCCAGGTAATGAAGCTTCTATAAATATAAACCCCAAGCAGGGAGAACTGCCCTCTGAAGTGCCTTAATTAAATCTAAATGACCCTACTTAGAATCATAGAATGGTTTGGATTGAAAGGGACCTAAAAGATCATCCAGTTCCAACCCCCCTGCCATCAGCAGGGACACCTTCCACTAGACCAGGTTGCTCAAAGCCTCATCCAGCCTGGCCTTAAACACTTCCAGGGAGGGGGCTTCCACAACTTCCTTGGGCAACCTGTTCCAGTGTCTGACCACCCTCACAGTGAAAAACTTCTTCCTAATATCTCATCTAAACCTCCCCTCTTTCAGCTTAAACCCATTTCCCCTTGTTTTGTCATTAGTTGTCCTTATGAAAAGTCCTTCCCCAGCTTTCTTGTAGCCCCTTCAGATATTGGAAGGCCACTGTAAGATCTCCCTGGAGCCTTCTCTTCTCTGGGCTGAACAGCCCCAACTCTCTCAGCCTGTCCTCATAGGAGAGGTGCTCCAGCCCTCGGATCATCCTGGTGGCCTCCTCTAGACTTGTTCTAGCTGCTCCAGGTCTCTCTTGTGATGGGGGCTCCAGAACTGGACGCAGTATTCCAGGTGGGGCCTTACGAGAGCAGAGCAGAGGGGCAGAATCACCTCCCTCGACCTGCTGGACACGCTAAACTTATACTAAAATAAATTCCATACTTTCACACAGAGAGAGGGGAGACGATCTTTGTCCCCATGTCAACACTGCCAGTTATCGATGTGCAATGCCGTCACATAATAGGGGCAAAATTATTCCCCCGAGTGCAGCAAACCCCATTTGTTACCCCCCTGCAGGCTGCAAATCTTCTAGTCTGTTTATGCCAGCAAAAGATTTATTTTGTAAGATTGCCAGCCTTCCACACAAATTCCACCACTATGTTGTCTGAACCAGAAGGAACAATCAAAATTCTGCTTCACCAGAAATATGAATAACATCTCTGCAATAGACTTTCAAGTTCAGTAATATGAAATAATTATTTTTCCTATGCTAGTAAAGAACTTCTTTACTTCTCCCTCCCACTACCAGAAAATAAAATATAGAATTAAAGAAGTATAAAATTGGAAGGACAGAATTGAACTCCACTGATTTCAATAGTCATTCTTGACTAAAAAAAATGAGGGAAAAATAGCGTAGAATCACAGAATCACAGAATGGTTTGGGTGGGAAGGGACCTTAAAGATCATCTAGTTCCAACCCCTCTTGCCATCAGCAGGGACACCTTCCACTAGACCAGGTTGCTCAAAGCCTCATCCAAACTGGCTGCGAACACTTCCAGGGAGGAGCAGCCACAGCTTCTCTGGGCAACCTGTTCCAGTGTCTGACCACCCTCACAGCAAAGAATTTCTTCCTCAGATCTCATCTCCATCTCCCCTCTTCCAGTTTAAAGCCATCACCCCTTGTTCTGTGACTCTCTGCCCTTGTCAAAAGTCCCTCCCCAGCCTTCCTGTTGACTCCTTCAGGTACTGCAAGGCCACTAGAAGGTCTCCCTGGAATATACTCCATAACTTGCTCTACCTTTGAAATGCAAGCAGGATCAGCACAGTCACTGCACTTAATGCTGACACACCAGTGACAGTCCTCATCTCACATTCCCCAAACTCTCAGCGCATGAAAAATCATCTAGCAACCATGTTGGCCCTGCATGCAACACAGAGCTAGTCCTGTAAGGAGGGACCCATCGCACTGGAGCCACCTGAAAAGCTGGATATCTAGTTCAGACCAGCAGCCAGGGTCCCTTTGTAGCCAACAGGAAAAAAACCCTTGGGAAGTCTCCTCCATTCATTGTAAGGTGACCAATTATAAAGGATAGGGAAACTGAGGCACAAAAGCACATACAGTCACTGACCCACCATTAAGCTCTTTGGAGAGCCCAACCCTAAGCACAACAAGTGAATTTCTGCTCAGTGGTGCTGAGCTAGGAGAGATGACATTGCAGGCACACTGCCATCTGATCTTACCTTAGAAGCACTTCTTACCTGAAGGGCATGACCAGACAAGCTACAAGGAAATCTGCCATGGCTAAGGACATGATAAACATATAGGTGACGGTGCGCAGCCTCTTTTCTACCACTGGGCAGAGGAAGACTGTTGTATTTCCCAGGAGTGTGATCAAGTCAATGAGGGTTAGTATCAGCCCGATGACCACCTCCTGGAGGCCGATCCCTGTCCAGTTGCCACCTCCTTTCACAAAGGAAGAGGCAGCAGTGGAGAAATTAGAAAGCCAAGATTCATTTTTGTCTATCAGCATCTTTCCACTGTTAAAATCTGAAAGAGAGGAGAGGGGGAAAAAAATAAATAAGGACTTTAATGCACATGACTTGCAGATCTACAAAAGTACAGAAATAACATTTATAGAATCATAGAACCATAGAATGGTTTGGGTTGGAAGGGACCTTAAAGATCATCCAGTTCCAACCCCCCTGCCAGCAGCAGGGACACCTTCCACTAGACCAGGTTGCTCAAAGCCTCATCCAACCTGGCCACGAACACTTCCAGGGAGGAGCAGCCACAGCTTCTCTGGGCAACCTGGGACAGTGTCTCACCACCCTCACAGCAAAGAATTGCTTCTTCAGATCTCATCTCCATCTCTCCTCTTCCAGTTTCAAGCCATCACCCCTTGTTCCGTCGCTCCCTGCACTTGTCAAAAGTCCCTCCCCAGCCTTCCTGGAACCCCTTCAGGTACTGGAAGGCTGCTAGAAGGTCTCCCTGGAGCCTTCTCTTCTCCAGGCTGAACAGCCCCAACTCTCTCAGCCTGTCCTCATAGGAGAGGTGCTCCAGCCTTCTGATCATCCTTGTATCCTTTCTCTGGACTCACTCCAGTAAGTCTGTGTCCTTTTGTTAGGGGCCTCAGAACTGGAGGCAGCACTGCAGGTGGGGTCTCACGAGAAAGACTTATGTTTCATTTACTTCCAGAAAAATCCACACACCCTGCTGTGCCTGTGCCATCACTGTCCCATGGTTACTGGTCTGTTAGAAGTGCCTGAAATCCTGAGGGTGAAGATAAATGTGCATCACTGGCTGGAGTCCTTCATGGTGATTAAATGCCCTCCTGTGAACAAAAAATGCATCATCAGGTGAAGTATCAAAGCAACCAAAATCCAAAATGAAAGCAGCTTTACTAAATACCACTGAACTGCATGTGCCATGTCTACAAAATATGGGGATTGGAACTAGGTGGTCTTTAAAGTCCCTTCTGTGGTGGTTTCACTGGGCTAGCACTGGGCTAGCAGCCAAACACAGCTGTTTGGTCATTACCCCCCACCCAGGGGATAGGGGAGAGAACTGGGGACAAGGGTAAGGAGACATGTAGGTTGAGGTAAGAACAATTTAATAATTGAAATAAAATAGAACTTAAAATAATTGTGATATTAAAATAATAATGATTCTAATAATAGTAATAAAATATGCAAATGAGTGATACCCAGTGCAATTGCTCACCACCCACTGACCAAGCCCGGCCCGTTCCCAGATAACGATCCCAGAGCAGTGACAATCCCGAACCGAAACCGCAATCCCGGGAGAGCCAGAGCCCGAGTGAAAGCCAGAGAGAGCAAGAGAGGGAGAGACCCTCGTGAATATACTGACCATGACAGGATGGGAGATGGAATGTCCCCTTGGCAGAGCCAAATGCCAGTTTAGCTCATTAACTTAAATATTCCTCACCCTCCTAGATCTTGCACTTGTAGACTAACAAAACACGAAGTCCCTCAACTTCCAGTGACAAAATGAAAACATTGGTATGTTACCGATGTTTCTGTCATAACAAATCCCAGCTGAAACCAAAACACAGCTCTGTTCTAGCTACTAAAAAGAAATCCAGCTCTGTCCCAGCTCAAAATCAGGACACCTTCCAACCCAAACCATTCTGTGATTCTATGATTTAATGTCTGTTTTTTCTCATTATCATCTTTGCCACCCACAGACTGGGTAAGGCTGCTTCCCCAGGCTGGCTGCCTTTGTAACCTTGTCGTTCAGTAGATGCTCTGCCCTCGGTTGTCCTGGCACTTTTTTAGGCTCTGAAGCCAAGAGCTTTTTACTGCCATGCTGGGCAGCTCCATCCTACAGTCTGAATGGCCATGCAGAGCTGCCAGCAACCACACAGGGACCTTAATGCAAGTGGGCAAGAAATTGAGGCATCTCAGGCACATCAATGACTTCAAACTAATGTCCCCCTCTGTGCCCAACTGGGGGAGTATGCTCCTGACTACATACTGGGGGACTTTTAAGTCAAGGAAATTCACGTGCTTGTGTTCACAACTCAGTTCCTAGACTTTGACCAAGTGGTGTCACAGGTACCTGGGAAGGTGGGAATGGTGCACTGCAAAAATTCCAGCAGTTCAGAATCCACTGGTGTGGTTAATCATAGAATCATAGAATCATAGAACAGTTTGGTTGGAAAAGGCCATTGGGATCATCTAGTCCAACTGTAAACCTGGCATTGCCAAGTTCACCACTAAACCGTGTCCCTAAGCACCACATCTACACATCCTTTAAATACCTCCAGGGATGGTGACTCCACCACTTCCCTGGGCAACTTCTTTCAATACTTGACAACCCTTTCACTGAAGAAATTTTTCCTAATATTCAACCTAACCCCCCCCGGCACAACTTAAGGCCATTCCCTCTTATTCTGTCACTTGTTATTTGGGAGAAGAGACCAACACCCACCTCTCTCCACCCTCCTTTCAGGGAGCTGGAGAGAGCCAGAAGGTCTCCCCTCAGCCTCCTCTTCTCCAGGCTAAACACCCCCAGTTCCCTCAGCTGCTCCTTGTCAGACTTGTGCTCCAGACCCTTCCCCAGCTCCGTTGCCCTTCTCTGGACACGCTCCAGCACCTCCATGTCCTTCTTGGAGTGAAGGGCCCAAAACTGAACCCAGCACTCGAATTGCAGCCCCACCAGTGCCCAGTACAGGGGCACAATCACTTCCCTACTCCTGCTGACCACACTATTTCTGACACAGGCCAGGATGCTGTTGGATGGGCATCAAATGGCAAATGGGCACACAAAGGCAAAACCTGTGGCGAAAAGAAAATTATACAGGTATTTCCAGACATCAAATTGTTGTATGTGAATATCACCACTTCTTCTGTGACTGGGTTCTGCTTCCACAGTGCCCTCAGGTCAATCCCACATCCCCAGGGCATCAATACTAAGTGCAACGTGAGAATGGGTCAGGATAAATGTCCATGTAGTCCAACATGCCTTATGTCACATGGCCAGACTGTGCCTTAGGAGGATTTTAAGAACAAGTCAGCATGTAGCAAAATTCCCCCAATGTCTGCTTTTCCTTCCAACAGCCTATGATCCAGAATTACCTACTTCTAAAGATGGTTTCAAGGACTTCTAAGTCATGAAGTTGTCTTGCTTCCCATTTGGCTTATGCAAAATTTTAGCATCCATGACCTCCTACAGCAACAACTTCCACAGCTCAGTTGTGTGTTGTGCAAACACCTCTTTTTGCTTGTTTCGAGCCTGTCAAGAGCTAGTTTCATTTGATGCCCTCTGGCCATTGTATTGGAAGAGATATCATGCAAGCAATCCCCATCCACTCTCTCATTGCCACTGGTGGGCTCTTTAATCTCTCTCACATCCCCCAGCCCCCTCATCATCTCTTGGTTAGGCTGAGGAGCCTTCTCCAACTTCCTCATTCCTTGTACAGAAGCGATTGAGGACTCTTGGCTATCCCTCCTGCTCTTCTGAGCCTCTGAGATGAACTGACACTACAAACAATTTCCAAGAGGTGAACGCACGGTGGATTTATATAAGGGCATAATGATGTTCTCTTGTTTTGTCCTGCTTCCCTTTCATAACCATCCCTAACGTGGTTTGCTGCTTGTGATTGGCACTTAGCACCGAGCTGACCTTTCCACAGAACCGCCTATCGCCATCCAAAGCTCTCGTTCCTGAGCAGCAATCATCAGCTCAGAGCCCACTGCTTTAGACAGGAAAATAGGATGAAATGAGGAAATTAGGTTCTCTCCATCTTCCCCAAAGTCCACCACTTCACAGTTGAATTTCTTCTTCCATTTTAATACTCACTGAGCTTCATAAAAGCTTTTCTGCATTTCTTTAAGTCAGGCCTTATCCTTCATGCTCTGATTAAACTTTGTGTCACCTGCAAATGTCACCACTTCACTATTCACATTTTTTCCAGTTTTTTAGGGATATTTGGAGTTCCACAGACCCCAGTTCCTATCCTTGTCAAGAGCAATACTGATGTCTCTTCCACACAATAATTCATCATCCACTTCCCCCCAGCATTTCTTCCTTTAGACAATTATTTATTCATGCAAGGAACTTCCGTCTTAACTCAGGACTGTTAAGTTTCCGTAAAATCCCCCCATGAGGGACTATACAGAAAATCTTTCAGAAATCCAAGGAGACTACACCAACTAGGTGCTTCCCACCCACTTACTTGTTGTCTTCTTCCAAGCATTCCCATATGAAGAATGGGAATGAGAACGTGAGACTGAAAGAACGTGAGACTGGGCTGCCTCTTGTAAGAGCACTACTGACTTTTTCCTTGGATGTAATTGTGTATTACATGCACCCACTCATCCTTCAAAATCCTCAGCTCCCTCCCCTGACTTTTATTGAGAAGTAACTAAAACTGTCTAAAAAAAAGTTAAGAAGGAAATCTCCTCCTCTGCCCATCCTCACCACAGCTGGAACTTGTTGACTGAGACCCAAAGCTCTCCTGCTCCAGTGCTGAGAACAAGCAGGTTTGCTGGACATCAAGCTCTGCAGCACATCTCTGAGCAGGCACTACTCAAAGTCTACAGGGTGTCTTAAGTACATCAGTCTTAATGAAAATATTCCTTGGACAACATTTTACATCCTGATAACAACCCATGAAAACAAAATAAAAAATCCTGTTTCCAGCCCTCATGTTATTGACAGGAAAGAGGATAATCTGTGCTGTTCTTTCTAACGACCCCACTGAGGTTGTCATCAAACTTGATGAGCTCCTGTGGAACAGTTTGATTTGAATGCAACCACAATTTCTGGCAGAAAAAATTGTTCAGGCTGTTCTCCTCCCTATGTGGTCCACACAGATGGTACAGTGACTGCTGGCTGGCAAAACCCCGTAGTGACAACGAATGGCTGCACAGCCAGCCGGGTCACAGAACCTGCCACTGCAAGGTCCATTACATGGTCCACCTCCACCTTCCAGCTCCTCTGGTCATCTGCCATCTCCCATACCTGCTGGGAGATGCTGGTGACCTCACATCTGTGGGGCCTCTGTGGGTCTAGAAACAGCCCTGTGATTTCCACCTTAAGATGACCCCTAATGAGTTTAAGCAGATGAACACCACTCAGATAGCCCTACGTTCTCCCAGAAGAGTGTGCAGCATTAAGATAGGCTCCCAACCTAGCAAAAACTATGTTGAATGAAAAATCAATGGTTTAAAAAAATCAATGTCCAGTTTTAAGGTTTACAGGTTTAAAAAACCCCAGTCTTAAGGTTTAAAAACTCTATGTCAAATTTTAAGGTTTAAAGGTTTAAAAAAATCACGTCTTAAGGTTTAAAAAAATCAATGTCAAATTTTTGGTCTATGGCCTTGAATCATCATAGATGAGAATGCTGGATTCATTGTCCAAGGTTTTTAGATGTAATACTGAAAAAAGAAGGTTTGGAAGTGACATCTTCCTTCTCCTGCAAACAACGACTGTGCTGACATGATTGTTTAGCATGTAACATTGTTAGTACAACTCTAATTAAAGTGGATCATTACTTACACAACGTTGCACAGGTACTGATCCGTGCAGACACACTGCACTCAAACTTTAAGCAGGACACAGCTATTAAAATTCCTCTTTGCAAGCTCCCTGTGCTACTGGCGTATCACCTGAGCCACCAGCCTGGGTTAAAAGGTCTTCTCAAGTGAAAAACTAACAGCAGGTTGATTAATGTGGGATACATCTAGGAGCGTGACAAAACAATGCACAAACACTGGAGACAGATGTGCTCACACTCACAAAACATTAGAGAAACACTCTCTTGGTCATACTATTTTTTTGGTCAACATAAAGACAGGCTGAGGGGCTGCAAATAAGACTCCTCATTTGAGCTACATGATTTCTGTGACGACAACAAAAAGAAGGGATGATGGATACTTGAAACTTCAAGTTTGAACCCTGAATTCCAGTTCTGGTGCCTCCAACACAAGAAGGACATGGACCTACTGGAGCCAGTCCAGAGGAGGCCACAAGGATGATGCGAGGGCTGGAGCATCTCTGCTATGAGGACAGGCTGAGAGAGTGGGGGCTGTTCAGCCTGGAGAAGAGAAGGCTCCGGGGAGACCTACTAGAGGCCTTCCAGAACCTGAAGGGGCTCCAGGAAGGCTGGGGAGGGACTTCGGCCAAGGGCAGGGAGTGACAGAACAAGGGGTGATGGCTTTAAACTGGAAGAGGGGAGATGGAGCTGAGATGTGAGGAAGGAATTCTTTGTTGTGAGGGTGGTGAGACACTGTCCCAGGTTGGCCAGAGAAGCTGTGGCTGCTCCTCCCTGGAAGTATTTGCGGCCAGGCTGGATGAGGCTTTGAGCAACCTGGTCTAGTGGAAGATGTCCCTGCTGATGGCAGGGGGGTTGGAACTAGATGAGCTTTAAGGTCACTTCCAACCCAGGTCATTCTATTTTAGGGTGCAGACAACAGTGTCCTGCTGCTCCTGGCTCCTTTCCAAGGCAGAGAACCGCTGGAAACTCATCTGCAGTCAGTGTCACAGCCAAGCACCCAAGCTTGATGTCTCTCATTCTTTTTACCTCTGACTGGGCAGCCAGCAACTTATGTCTTGCTAAGAAGTGCTAGTCCTAAATCATCTAGAGAATTGTGAATAGAGGAAAGCGGAGGATGATACAGACTTAACGTCTCCGTGGAAGTCTTTGGGATAAAGCAAGATGTGCCACCCTTCCCAGGGATGTACTTCTACAGCATAAATATTGGAGCTTCTAAATTATCCTACGAGCTGCGGCAGCTCATGTGGTTACACTACAGCACAGTGTCCTTTAACGTCAGTATTTCAGCCTTTCCTCTAAGGACCCCTCTTAAATCAATGGGATCAATGCCCAGTTGTGCCATCATGTGGGATCATCCCAGATTTCTTGGGGATATCAGATGCCTGATGGTTTGTGTTGTTCTTATTTGGACGTTACAGTTTTGCTTCCCTTAAAAAATGGATGGGGTAAATTCTGCTCTCAGCCTGTCTGAGCAAAGCAACTCCATCCTTCCAGCAGTTTTCCTTTAATGTACAGAAAGTTTGACCTAATTTATTCAGCAGACAAATCCCAAGTAAAAGGTTCATTTCATCACTAAATGGTACCTTTTGATGTCAGGAAGAAAAACTGAAAAAAGCTCTACAGTCTCAAGGCTGAATGTACTTTAAAATCTTAGAGGAATGATGAAAATTGGAACTGTATTTGCTGCCAGGCTCTGCTCCTCTGTTAAACCAAGTAGGACTCAGCGTAAGGCAGCCTGCAACTGTACCTGCCCCAGGACCTCAAAACACATTTCCCTCCTCCCCTCTGCCCTGAACCGAGACTGCTGCAGCTCTGTAGTTTTTTGAATGCTGCATTGCTCTGTGAGGATAAAGGAGGAGGAACATCCCTGGAGATGCTTCCACCTGTACAACACGCATTCAAGGAAGCCACGCAGCAAGTGAGCCTTTGCACTGACTTTCCTTCTCTCTCTCTTTCTTCCTCCATCCAACTTCCCCGTTTGAAGGGCAGCACTTCGCAAGGCACAAATGTTTTCATTCTGCCCTTAATCAGTGCAGAACAACTCCTACAACCTCTCTGACAGCTGACTAACCCCAGGTCTGGAAGGAAACCTATCAAAAGAGGTGATTCTTACCTTCAAACCCCACCGCTGAACGCAGCCAGCTGGCTCGAGGCAGCTCAGCAGTATTACTGAGCCCGGTGTGCGGTGCTTTTCCCAGCAGCAGGGTACAAGGGACTCACACCAGCTCCCAGGGCTCCCAGATCCCATCCCACGGAGCTGATCCCAGCCTCTGGCCAATGGTTTCTGCCCCAACACAGGACACTGAACCCGCACCTATGAGACAGCACAGCAGTTTGCCCTTTGGTATCTCCCCCCAGCAAGGTGCACAGGCTCTTCCACAGCAATAGCAAGCCTGTCACCCAGGAGTGAGCAGAGCCTGGATCGCAGTGGCAGCAGTAAAACTCAAGGCAAAGTTAAATCTGTGTCACTAACACAGGGGGGGTCTGCTGGCACTGGGGGAGAGACTGGGCTGGGGTGCCAAACCCCAGTTCCTGGGGGGCAAAACCCACAACCCCTGGGTTGCAAAAACCACCAACCCCTTAGAGTGCAACCCCCTCCAGCCCTGGGGTGCCCAATCCCACTCACTGGGGGTCAAAAGTCTCAACTCCCGGGGGGTAAAACCTCAGAGATGCTGGTGGGCACATCTCCCCCTGCATCAGCCCGGAGCAGGGGGACACTGACC
>NW_010312849.1:0-2752 GCF_000700745.2 Antrostomus carolinensis
ATTATCATTATTATTTTAATATCATCATTATATTTCGTTATATTTTATTTCCATTATTAAATTGTTCTTCTCTCACCCTACGAGTCTCCTTACCCTTGCCCATTATTCTCTCCCCTGTACCCTGGATGAAGAGTGAGCGAGCAGCTATGTTTGGTTACTAGCCATGGGCTAGCCAAGTGCAACCACCACAGACTGGTACCCCCAGCCTGTGCCAAGGTATTAAATCCTCTATCATAGTCCAGGACCTGTAATTCACAGCACAAGAACCAATAAATGGGAATGATTCAGAATCATTTAGCAGCTTCTGCTCAGGAAGAGAGAGACCAGGACCTCAATTAAGCTATTTGTAAATTGTTAATTTAAGCATTTCACTCAGATGCCTTAAATTGTTCCCTCCTGCAGTTTACAAATGGGTAAAGAACACAGAAATATAAATGGAGCGGTGGGGAAATGCCATTTAGTTGCCATTTTCGGCAGTGGTAATAGCACTGTAGCTAACAGCGTTTTGATTTAAATCAGAGCAAACCAGGGCCTTTCTCTGAAGGGAGATCAACTGGGGAGCAGCGATCCCCAGGTGATGGGGGACCGGGTGTGGGGGTGTCAAGGACGTGGTGTTGCCATGGGTCAAGGAGCCAGAAGCTGCCAAAATGCCTGGGCAGCTCCAGGATCATTGAGCCCTCGTGTCAGGGATGCTTGCTTGTGGGGTTTTTTTTTTTTCTATACCCTGCAAAGTAATTGTTAAAAACCCTTTATCTTTGCTCTGGGTTAAGCCAGGTGATGGCTTCCCCTCCAGTGTGGCTGTCCTGGGGAGGACAGGTCCCTCCTGTCACTCCTCCAGGATCCCAGCCCCCCTGGGAATGGACCAGGCTTGGTGGGCAGGTGGTGAGCAATGGCACTGGGTATCATTCATGTGCATATTTTATTACTATTATTATTTTAATATCAGTATTATTTTTAGTTTTATTTTATTTCCATTATTAAATTGTTCTTCTCTCACCCTATGAGTACCTTGCCCCCCAGTTCTCTCCCCTATCCCCTGGGGGTGGGGGGGAAGTGGGTGAACGCCTGGGTTGGCTGCCAGCCCAGTGAAAACACCACAAGAACTACAATGAAAAGCTCATTCTAAGGACCTGGACCAGGACCTGCATCAGCTGCTGGTGCAGCCAGTCCTGGTGTAAGTCCCTTCAGATTTCACATTTCAGGGTGGTGGCTGTTTTAAGGCAGAACAGGACATGTCTCCTGTAACCCCCCAGCCTGGACTGGGATGAGGCTCAGCCCTGAATCCCGTCGCAGGGAGCAGGATTTGCTGCATCTGAGCTCAACAAGTGAGCAAAGGGAGAAGGATGCTGAAGCACCGCGAGTGCAGAAGGACTTGGTGCTGTGCCACGGTGCCGGCTGGGAGCTGGGTGCTGCGGGTGCCAGCCTGGCTTTGGGAAGTGTTGCTGTGACAGCTCGGGATGGGGCTGTGCTGCCAGGGATCGCTCGGGTTCTGCCATTTGGGGAACAAATTCTCACTTTGCTGCTTCTCCAGGTGGGTTTTGGATTCTTCACCAGCTGAGGAGCAAAGCCCCAACCCTACGGGCTCACCCAGTGGGTGCTGGGAACAGCTTGAGCTGCCAGAGGAGCCGAGACCCGACGTGCAGTGACATCGGTGACCGTGGGAGGCTGGTGGGAACAGGGAGGGGAGCGTGTGGCAGGGACCTCCTGGTGCCAAATCCTCCTCTCATCTCCACCTGCCACCACTTGGCAGATCCTGGTTGGGATCTGTGTGTGGCCATGCCAGCGATGCCAGCGCTCCCGGCGATGCCAGCCTTGGCAGATGTTCCCACCAGCCTCGGCAAGTGGAGCAGCAGCCACGTGGCTCCGGTTTTTCTGCCACAGATCCATTCCCTTCGCTCCTCCGAGGGGGCTGAGCCATCGTCAGAGCTGCCTTGACACCTCTGGGTTTTTTGCTGGGGTTTAAGGAGTTCTTATTACTTGAGAACTTATCAGCCATCACTTGGTTGAGTTTAATAAGAAATTACACTCCTTGGCCCTTCAACTGTGAAATGCATTTAGCTGGGTGATGTCAAAAGGTCTCCAATGGATTTTCTTTTTCTTTTTCTTTTTCTTTTTCTTTTTCTTTTTCTTTTTCTTTTTCTTTTTCTTTTTCTTTTTCTTTTTCTTTTTCTTTTTCTTTTTCTTTTTCTTTTTCTTTTTCTTTTTCTTTTTCTTTTTCTTTTTCTTTTTCTTTTTCTTTTTCTTTTTCTTTTTCTTTTTCTTTTTCTTTTTCTTTTTCTTTTTCTTTTTCTTTTTCTTTTTCTTTTTCTTTTTCTTTTTCTTTTTCTTTTTCTTTTTCTTTTTCTTTTTCTTTTTCTTTTTCTTTTTCTTTTTCTTTTTCTTTTTCTTTTTCTTTTTCTTTTTCTTTTTCTTTTTCTTTTTCCTTTCCCCTTTCCCCTTTCCCCTGCTTCCTCCCTGTGTCCGATAGTCGTAGATATGATATATCTGCTGGTAGGGTGCAATCACCAGCCTCAGAAATGGAAAAAAACCTTTCTGTGTGCCAAGGCTGGTGCCTCATCACGCTGGAGCAAGGGGGTTTTTCCTTGTGATGCTCCAAGGAGTGGGACGAGGTCTGGTCCAAACAGACCTGTGGTGACAGTCCCCAGAGCCACCGGCCATCCAACCCCTCTGGTTTGAGGCAGAGCTTGTGTCTTGACGTGGCATTTTCTGGAGGAAAATGATGGGGGGGAATTCAAGGATGGGAAAGTGTTTC